>NC_051177.1:153605347-153858472 GCF_013339695.2 Rhipicephalus sanguineus | reverse complement strand
ACGCTCTATCCAGATGATGTCGGAGCGGTCGTTTCCTCAAGGTGCCAGCAGATGAAAGTTCTCGCCTTCGGCTTCCTTGGCGGCAGCAGCAAATGTCGCGCATCCAGCGAGGCGAGTGGAAGAAACAAGAAGAACCTGACTGTACCTGTGTGTCCTCTAACCTGGTGATGTCGTTAACACTGACGTCTGAAGCAACCAAGTTTAATGTAATAATAAAAAAATGAACAGGCACCTTACCAAGTCTAATCTGCGTTCAAGGCTAGTGAAATGTGGAAATGAGCGTGCTATGGCGCCCTTCGCTTAATTTGTTGTCTCATTTTACAATGTCGCAACCGAATACAGGTACATGGCGCCTATCACGTTAAAGCCGTTGCGATTCTGAATTGAATTTGTCATAGTGCAACTATGAAATCACATTTTACGCAGAAAACCATAAAAATATCCCCTTTACACGTTATTTGTTTGCGTTAAAGCACCATATTTTTAAAGGTTTATTCTGTAGAATGAACTGACTATCCCAGAAACGTGTTTTTATGGAATGCTAGAAGAGACGTACGAGATATTTTTTACACGACTAGACGCTACTTTATTTATTTCAAGCCTACATACTTCATTTAGCATGCTTATGTATCGAGAGTACGCATTTCTCAGTCGAATGAGTTCTGGCGAAGGTTTTAGGTGACGAATGGTAGGTATGACGAAATTCATTTGATTTTTCCGTGTAACACCGCGCAAATGGCCACAAATATTAAAGTATTAGGAAGTTAATGCCATTAGCGGTGCCGGTGTGGCACGGCTATTATGATGTTGCGTACTCTGTACTACAATTCGGCCTGGGCGGCACTGTCCCGGCCCGTAGACCCTCAAATTGCTGCATCACGGGCGTACAAGTTGATCAGCACGTTTGATGGTTTGCGTAGAAGCGGTGGTCCATAGCTTCACCGTGGCTGCCTTCAACAGGTTAGGTAAAAGGAGCACAGCCTGGTTTATTGCACCTGCCGGAAGGCTTCGTTATATCCGAAATAAGTTTTCTTTGACTAATGCTGGCCGATAAGTGAAAGTTCGTGCTTAACGTTAACTTTTTAAATCACTTTTGGCAATTACATTATTGTTTGCGTTATTTTTCGACTCAGCTGTCCTTTGTTTGCTGATGTTAGCGTGCTATTGAAGTTCCTACTGCTGACTTCACCGCTAATGTTTTGTACAAAGGTAGCCGCCTCTACAGAGAGAAGCTTTCACCTGCAGCTTTCCTTCTTTATTCTAAAGATGAAAATAAACCTTATTATTATTATTATTATTATTATTATTATTATTATTATTATTATTATTATTATTATTATTATTATTATTATTATTATTATTATTATTATTATTATTATTACACACCTAGTATATACCAGTATACACCTAATCATTGTAAATGTCCCTCCTGGTTCTCATCGAACTTATAAGTGCACTGAAACATAAAGATCGTGCACACAGGAAGTATAAATGTTCTCCATCAACTCATTTGAAGGAAGAATTCTGTCGTTTTCGTACTCTTTGTAAACGCCTTTATAAGCGGGATCACAGTCTATATATTTCATTTTTAGAAAAAAGCGCGTCTGACAGGCCGGCTGAGTTTTGGAAGTATGTGCGCAAACGGTCGAACAAAAGTGGCGAGTCGTTCAGGATACTGGACCCAAATGGAGTAGAAGTGCAAGCCGTTTCTGACTGTTTTGCCATGCATTTCTCATCTGTTTATAAGTCTCCAGCCTCTGTAGCTAGTAACGGTCGACAGGTTAAGGCAGTTGGCACAGCTGATGCTGTGTCGCTAGATGAAGATTCCATTTCAGAATGCATTAAGCGCCTGAAACCATCCTTTTCAGCTGGCCCAGATGGCATCCCCTCTGCCATACTAAAAGCCTATGGCAGTATACTTGTACCAGTATTGAGTACCATATTTAATAAGTGTCTGCATGCTTCAACTTTTCCTAGCATGTGGAAAACTGCTCGTGTTTTTCCAGTATTTAAGTCTGGCTGTAAAAGTGACGTCTCGAACTACCGCCCTATTTCCCTTCTTTGTGCCGCATCCAAAATCTTCGAGCTTGCTCTTAAACAAAATATTGTCTTTTGATGAAAATATTCATTGATTGTGAATCAGCATGGGTTTCTCGCTGGTCGCTGAACTGTCACTAATCTTGCCAGTTTCATGATGCAAGTCTCCACGCCTATTTCACAGAGAGGACAGGTTGACGCTATTTACTGTGACCTCAGCAAAGCTTTTGACGTTGTCAGCCATTCGCTGCTTGTGGATAAACTTGCACACTTTGATGTTGATTCTTGAATTGTGAATCTCCTCCATAGCTGTATTCTTGATAGATCATGTTATGTTGCCGTTAATGGCCAAACGTCCTCTTTGTATAAAGCTACTAGTGGGGTTCCTCAAGGGTCGGTACTGGGCCCACTCCTCTTTTTAATTTATGTTAATGATGTTTCTTCTGTCATTCGGAATTCTTCTTTCCTTTTGTATGCCGACGACTTAAAGATATTTAAGGAAATTCATTCAGTTATCGATTGTCGCTTGCTGCAATTTGATTTGTGTTCTTTTTCTGAATGGTGCAGGAGCAATAATCTCTCCCTAAATATTTCAAAAACCAAGGTAATGAGTTTCACTCGAAAAACCTCTGGTGTGCCATTTTTAAATGCGAAGCATTTCTTAGCGAACCTCAGGCACTTTGGGCGTTTCTATCTACGTATCTATCTATCTATCTATCTATCTATCTATCTATCTATCTAACCGCCTACGTCTGGGTGCTCTCCTGGTCGTCTCCATAACTTCTAATATACCAAAATTGGCATAGCAGGGGATCAGTGCATGGTGAACGCGATTCATTGGTCATGACATGAATAACGCAAAATGCCTGTCGCGTACGTCATGAAACCCTTTCTCTCAGTCACGTGTGGCACATACCCGCATACCAGAGTTTAAGTTATGCGGGTATGTGCCACAGGTGATACAAAGTCTCAACCAACACATTAAACGCGAACACACACATTGACACGCAAGGAAAGTGATAATAATTGTTGGGGCTTTAATTTTGACCATCTGGTATTCTTTAGCGTGCACCGAGATCGCAGAGTACACGGGCATCTAGCATTTTGCATTCATCGCAATGCGACCGCCGCGGCCGGGATCGAACCCGTGACCTTCGGGTCAGCAGCCGAGCACCGTAACCGCTACACCACTGTGGCGGACACAAGGAAAGTGAGGAAGCTGAAGACAGAACAACCCTTGAAGACGCTCAACTACCATGCACTCGTTCACGTGGTCCGCAACGTGGACCACGTCGATTACGCAATAACCGGGGTCGATGCTTCCTACAATAAATCTGCCGAGAGAACCAGGCCTCTATCATTACCGGTGGCTTCAACATTGACTTATCAAGACCCAACAAGGCCTGGTTCTTATACTGCGTAAAGACGGCTTGGATGTGGACAGGGCATCAAAAGACCTCGCTGCAACGTTCAGGACAGCAGGCCTCATGGATCATTTCATCGTAAGAGACATGCAGGATTTCCACCAGCTGTGCTATACCTCACACTTCACTACACTTAGACCTCTCGTAGCCGCGATCACGAACGGATCCGATTAACAAGTCCGGTCCAGCTGCTGCTGCTCACTGATCACGGTGATAATGACCTTGTTCAAGAACTGTCAAGAACCCCTTCTACACATACACACGGGGTTCGTGAAACGTGCGTGCGTTCCCATCATAACAGATAAGTATAAGCATAACAACTGTAACGCAACTCTAACAACTGCAACCGTGACTGTACCGTACGTGCAGTGCGCCTGCGTGTGCCACTCGGCTGTGTGTATATCCAGGAGAACTTTGCTAATGAAGCTTAGTTGCGAGTAACGCCTGTCCTGTGCATTTGTGTTTCGTCTTTGTGCTGTTCGGTTCGCGCTATCGAGTATTGAAGAATATAGCACTACATATCAGCTTACCGCGTCTGGTGATGGTAACACCCATGTTGCTGTTGGCATCGTTACGCAACTGTAAACAACTGGTTATATAAAATATATGCGACTCTTCAGCATATGAGTGTGTTTATACCACTTCCACATTTCTCTAGCGTCATTCCTTAACGTTTCGCTCATCATGAAAAATTATGCCAGTCACAATCCCGCGCATGCTTCGCATGACAGCGATTCCCACGGTACGCGGGATCTGCCGAATTTTTTATATTCTGTCAGTTCTGTGTCGTTGTGTAAGGTATGTGAGATCAATGATCTAGGTGTTGTTTTTGATAGCACCTTACACTTTTCTGCTCACGCTAAGCGTGTTGCTTTGCGGGGTCTTCGCACCCTAGGCTGTGTTTGCAGAATGTCGAGAGAATTCCGTTCTCCTATGCCCTTCGAAAATTGTACACCGCGCTATGTCTTCCTCAACTTGAGTATGCATCTGTGATCTGGAATGGCATTCCTAATTCCAGCAGCAACGCCATTGAGCGAGTCCAGAAAAAATTCCTAAGCATTTACAACCATCGTTTCGCTAGAATGACTCTGGATCTCGTTCTAACGCTGCTGGATTATTATCATTGCCATCACTTTGCTGCCGACGAAATCGCGCTGATCTGTTTTCTTCACAAGCTTGTGCATGGTATCATATCTGCCCTTACTGCTCAACCTGTCTTAATTTCCGAATTCCACGTAAGCTGACCAGAGAGAATAGACCTTTTCATGTAACCGCCTGCCTCTGTGAACATTGGACCATTGGCAGGATACAACGTCTTTACAATGCTTGCTTTTTGCAGCTCGATGTTTTTCACAGCTCCCAGTCGATGTTCTGCTCCGAGCTTTGCACTGTACTTACATAGCTTCGTACTAGAGCACTGCACGGGCTCGGGCCTATCCGAAAACCCGGGTAAAGTAGCTTTCACGGCGGGCCCGGGCCGTGCTCGGGCCTGAAGCTCCGGGCTTAGGGCCGGGCCCGGGTTTGAGGTGGCGGGCTCGGGTCGCGCCGGGCTTGGACTTTGCTCCGTTTTTAAAGGGTAACTAAAGTGAAACACCAATCGGTTTAGAACGATAAAGTGTACTCTGAGAACCCGAACGTCATTAATTTCCCCATCAATGAGTTTATTAATAAAGGAGAAAATCAAGGTCAAAGTTCCATCTTGAAATTTCGCGCTGAAATCACCGCACGTGACGTCACAGGATTTCAAACTGCATTCGTCGTATTTTGGGGATCTTGGCTCAACGAAATTTCCAGAAACTTGGTATGGTAAGTCTGTTAAGGCCCCTCAGAGGTCAATGTACTTCATTTTTACCCACTATAAACTATGTAGGGCCCAGTAGATGCCGTCAGAATCTATGACGTCACGGCGTTTGCTGCGTGAATTTCAAGTTTGAGTCGTGACGTGCATTTTCCTACTGGCAGGGTTTTGCAGCGCGCGAACATAGAAAAAAAGGACAGAGTAGACAGAAAGAGCGCTGCATTTTCTGCGAGTTTTCTCTTTTACCAAGAGTCGTGTCGCGGCGAGCGTGGTGCTTTTGGAATGGTAAAAAAGTAATTTACTGATAATAGAAAAATCGTTTTTCTCTTTAATGTGCCTTGTTCCGCATACGCTGTGCATACATATAAGTCCCACATTTTATCGCGAAAAAACGCTTTTTTTATCTGGGGTAAGGTATTTGCAGAAGTTTTAAGAGGAATAAGTGCTGAACTGCTTTTGCTTCTTACATATGAGCTACTTGATTTATCTGAAACGGGCGAGCTAAAAGTAAATAGAACATCACGCTATTCCGTGCTTTATTTGCTTTCGTTATTATTTTATATCCCAAACGTTACTCTGTAATCGCAGTAATAAATGTAATGTAATAAAATTATATATACCTATGGGATGTCATCGCAAGAGCGATAACAGAGCTCCAAAGCGGGGAAACATTGTTGAAAGTTAGAGCCCCCTCTAAAACGAAAGGACTGCACGGAGTCTTGACTCATAGAATTCCTATAAAGGCACATTCTTTTCTGTGACTCTGTGACGGCTCCCAGTGGTCATGTGGCGCGAGATGGACATGCAGAGCCTGCTTTGTGTTCCCACATTGTTAACGTCTGAGCTTTCGTCTTGTTCCGCCATATCAGGGGTCTCAAACTCATCTCAGCTAACTGGCCGCATTCACGAAAATTTACTCCCGCAAGGGCTAGGGCAATGACGAAGGTAGGAGCGTGGGAGGGGGGAACAGGTTTTAGAACTACCGTCATTTCACAGCAGACCTTTGCCATATCTCATATACGGGATCATTTCTGAAGGGAATTTGGCGGCAGGAGTCCAACAACATATCCATACTCATTATTGCAAAATAGTGCGCAACGGAGCAACTTGGAGCGCACCAGACTCTATCGAAGAAGAGGAAACCGAGGGGCATCGAGGGCACGTGCACGTGGCCGGCGCAGCAGTTTCACGTCTGGGAAAGCAGTCATTTCGTATCACCCATGTTGACTAAAATCTGGACGCCGATTCTGAAATATAGCTTTTGTTTCATGGTTATGTACCAACACACGCTGACCGCAGAGGGTGCCTCAGGAAAAATATGCTTTCGATCTGTGATGCCTGTGTATCTCAAGAACATACTTGTAAAGAAAAAAAATAGCATGAAGACAGTCATTTGCGGGCGGAGGGCCGCTAGCGAGAGGTCCGCGAGCCGCGTGTTTAAGGCCCTATATAGTGCGCTATATAGTGCGAGAGCTACAACATACTGCCGCAACAGCGTTGGAATGTGCAGGAATAGAATATGTCCATTAAACAATGCGTGGGGTGAAGTATATTCGCTTGACGAGATATCTGGCTTGAAAAAGGACAATGACAGATTCCGTGCCGGGTGATGTCCCCTTACCTCGAACGATATGCATCTAATGAGTAAGCTTCGAGAAGCCTAGTCGCGCCTTTATTACCAAACTCGAACGAACCCCGAAAATATATCGAAATTGCTTCGTCCACCTCCTGCCAGTCCTAACCGCGTAGTCCAATGGCCACCTTCTACCGGTACAACATCGCTGGGAAGGCATACGCCATCATAATATGCAAAAACTGAGCGCGGTGCAAACCGTGCATAACATACACTGCTGATAATTGTAAGGAGAAGCCCTCAAAGAGGTTTATAGATGACATTGAAGAGTGACACGACGTTCGGGAACGAGAGAAGTGAAGGGATGAGCTGGACAGCTATGGTCATTCTGCAGATGTCCACAAAGACATCCTAGATTTGCTCCAGTGGTGAAAGTTCAGAAGAACAACTGCCGACGCCTTCGCAATTGGCAAGGCAGATGTGGTGCGCCCGTGCGGCCATCGCGAGCAGTGCAAGAAGCTTTAGTGCGGCAGGATATGTTATGCAACAGCGCATGGCGTGCTTAAAGCAGGAATCTCTTGATACTTTGATTTTTCGCACAATAACATGTGAAGAAGTAAACTATAAACTACCCCTTGCGCGATTAAAAAAAACTATAAGCTATGCCATAATATTAATCAGAACTAACAGACAATAACGCCAAGGAAAGTACAGGGGATGTTATCTGTGGTATATAGAACATAAATATGAAGAAAGCAAAGTGGACGAAAAGATAACTTGCCGCCGGCAGGGACAGAACCTGCGACCTTCGAATAACGCGTCCGATGCTCTACCACTGAGCTACGGTGGCGGTCATCCTCTCGTCCACTTTATGGGGTATGTATGTTCATTTAAACCTAGGAGTGTTAGTCAGCGCCAATCGCAGCCATGCGGCGAGTTTGGAACAGTCTTTTTTCTGCCTGTTGGCGTCAGGTAGCACGTGATCATTTTACGAGCTGGAAGCTGACCAATAATCCGATGGATTATTGGTCAGCTTCTTGTCTGTTAGTTCTCATTAATATTGTGTCTAACAAAGAAAAACGAGCCCTTAAGAGCCATCTCCTTTTCTTCAAACTATGTCATAAGAAACTTATAGACTGTATATACTAGCAGTGGTGTGGTATATGAAAATAATGCTATGACAAAAAGTTTTTCCTTCCTTTCGGCTGCTTATACGCATACACGCGGTGCACGCGGTTCCATACCTTTACCTAGATTGGTGTATTTACAACAGCGGTCACGAATTTGGTTTTTTCCCTCTGTTTCTCTTGCTGTGGCAAGGTGCTACAATGGTGAAAACAGGTGCTACATATCGAGAAGGGTGCACGATTGGCTTTGTGGTTAGAGCATGCTATAAATTTCAATAGGCTATAGAGTGCAATAAAGACAAAGTGAATTGAGCGTTTTGTTCTCTGCCGAGCCAATCTAGAACACATGCTATCTGAACACAGCTATATGGGCAGTCCAACGGGCCCGCGAAGCAGCAGAGAAACTTGGTATTTCTGTTCCGATGTCGGAGCGGCCCGCAACGTGCTAGAGCGCGGTCGGATGGACCATAATAAAGTTTATCCATCCATCAATCCGTCCACTGTTGTTATTGCGCTCCCTATCGAAACTGAACTCGTGCTGCAAATCACTTCCCTTGCTACAATGTCTGCTACAAAACACCCTTCATGATCCCCAGTGTACTTGCAGAAAAAATAGGTCCATTATACCACTGCCGAACATACATTCATTGTATCCAATATGTCCGCTCAACTGTTTGTACCGTGACCCCCTTTTTACAAGAAATTGCCGTATGTTAAAGTATAATTGTTAGCGAAACATACGCCAACAAAGCGTAGATATTTGCCACTTAAAACACCTTGCTGTCGATTCCATGTTCGGGCAACACCACCTAGATTGGATTACTGGGTCGTGCCTCAGTCGGGCCTGATCTGTGGACGGACCGGGCCGGGCCGGGTAGACGAAATTTTGTCTCGGGTTCGGGCCGGGCCCGGGTCTCATTTTGAGTCACCGGACTGGGTTCGGGCGGGTAAATTTGAACGATTTCCAGGCCCGGGCCGGGCCCAGGTCGAGAATTACGGCCCGTGCAGTGCTCTACTTCGTACACCGTTGACATTTTTTATTATTTTTTTTCTTTCAACCATTGGCAGGATACAACGTCTTTACAATGCTTACTTTTTGGAGCTCGATGTTTTCCACATCTCCCAGTCGTTGTTCTGCTCCGAGTTTTGCACTGTACTTACATAGCCTTGTACACTGTTGGCTTTTTTTTCCTGCGCATAGTTGTATATGTGCAATTTTATAACGTTTTTTATCCCTGATATTTTATTATGAATGTTGGCCTTTGCTTGTTTCTTTTTTTTTCGTGCGCCAGTACAAAGACCTTACGGTTGTTCCTGGGCACGTTAAATAAACGTTTGATTTGATTTGATTATCGAAAATGGCTTCACCATATCGATAAGAGGTACGTTGGCTTAAAATAAAGATGAGAATAACAGAAAGCTGAGCTAGGCGGTAGGTATTCATGTTAAAAAGGCTGGGTGCGCAAAGACGGACACAAGAGAGAGAAGTCGGCGTTTGTGGTGTCTTGACTTCTCTCTTGCGTCCGTGTTTGCACGCCAGGTCTTTTTAACTTAAAATCAAGTCGTGGAAGACTTTGTAGAAATCATACTCCTACTTAACGCATCTTAAGACAAGGCACTGAACGATCCAACTAGCCCAAATCATCACGTTCTCTTGTTATGTAATTTGTCGAAGGTTCTGTTGGAGGACAAGCACCAGAATATTTTAGATTCGGGATGTGCTGGATCCTTCGAAAACAAGCTCCTTTTGCTGCGTAAATGGTTGGTATTTCCTATTTTTCCTCTTGAATATTAGCTGTCCTTTCCCCATCCCCTAGTGCCGCTTAGCCAAGCGGACTCTTAACCTGATTGATCTTTCAATATTTCCTATGTTGCGTTCTCTATTTCTTCCCTTTGCAGCAGCCTGTTCCTGTAATAGTATAACTGGAGTCGGTAATGGAGAAGATCAACAGCATGGTTCACGGGTATGTGTATACATCTGTTATTACTATTTTCTATGCAGACATACGCACATAAACAAACACACGATGCACAAAGATGAAATAGGGAAGGAGCAGGCCGACCACTACCGTCGAGAGGGGCAGAGGGCCAGCCTAATATATCGGGAGCAGTGAATAGGTAAATGAAATGAAGATACCAAGAAGAAGACAGAAATAACCAAAGGATAGGATACATGGGCAACTAAAATAGCGACACGACAAAAACACAAGAAGTCTACCATGTAAGCAAGGAACGTTAGCAGGAATATCCAGCCGTAGACACGCGTTGAGAAGCAGACCCATTGCGGAGTGCAGACACGTTTCAACCACGCCAAGGAGCCAGTATGGCCTCCAAAAGCAATTTTCGTACAGAGTGTGGTGAACACAGAAGCAGACCAATTCTAGAGTGCAGACACGTTTCAGTCACGCCAAGGAGCTAAGCATGGCGTCCTCTAACAAAAGCACAATTT
Organism: Rhipicephalus sanguineus; assembly: GCF_013339695.2. Taxonomy (NCBI): domain Eukaryota; kingdom Metazoa; phylum Arthropoda; class Arachnida; order Ixodida; family Ixodidae; genus Rhipicephalus; species Rhipicephalus sanguineus. The sequence continues at coordinate 153,848,064 of NC_051177.1, read as the reverse complement.
CTCATTGTGTGGTGAACAGAGAAGCAGACCACTTCTGGAGTGCAGAAACGTTTCAGTCACGCCAAGGAGCCAGTATGGCGTCCTCTGAAAAAAGCACAATTTCTCATCGTGTTGTGAACACAGAAGCAGAAACATTGTGGAGTGTAGACACGTTTCAGTCACGCCAAGGAGAGAGTATGGCGTCCTCTGAAAAAAGCACAATTTCTCATCGTGTTGTGAACGCAGAAGCAGACCCATTGTAGAGTGTAGGCAAGTTTCAGTCACGCCAAGGAGCCAGTATGGCACTCTCGTACAAAAGCCCATTTCCTCATAGTGTGATGAACGCAGAAGCAGACCCATTGCAGAGTGCAGACATGTTTCAGTCACACCAAGGAGCCAGTACGGCGTCCTCTAACAGAAACACAATTCCTCATAGTGTGGTGAACACAGAAGGAAACCCTTTTGTAGAGTGCAGACACGTTTCAGTCACGCCAAGGAGCCAGTATTGCGTCCTCTAACAGAAGCACATCTCTTGATAGTGTGGTGAACACAGAAGGAAACGCTTTTGTAGTGTGCAGACACGTTTCAGTCACGCCAAGAAGCCAGTATGGCGTCCTCTAACAGAAGCGCTTCCTCATAGTGTGGTGAACACAGAAGCATACCCATTGTATAGGGCATAGAGTTTCCTAAAATGACCTAGAGGGAACTCTGGCGCTGCGATCGTTCAGCCACCATGGGAATGATGGGTAGTACACGGATTTGCCTAGTCTTCGTGCTTGTGGGCTTCGAACGCACTTGTGGCTTTGTTTATTGCTATGTTTTGGTTTTCTTTCGGATAAAAGAATGGATCGTTGTGAACTTCGTGACCAGATTTGAATCGGTGAGCCTAATGAAGTTAAAGTGGTGAAGTGAAACCACTGATTTTCGCTGAACTTTGTTTTGCGACAAAGCGAATGCAGGCGACGCGGAGCCAAACGGAGCCGAAAGAACGAAGTTTAGACAAATCCGTGTACTACCCATGATTCCCATGCTGGCTGAAGCGCGATGCATTGCAGCTCCCATAGACACTAGCGCCAGAGTTCCCTCTAGTAAGTATTGTAGGAAACTCTATGGTATAGGGCACACACGTTTCAGTCACGCCAAGGCGTCAGTATGGCGTCCTCTAAGAGAAGCACATTTCCTCATAGTGTGGTGAACACAGAAGCAAACCCACTGTAGAGTGCAGGCACGTTTCAGTCACGCCAAGGAGCCAGTATGGCGTCCTCTAGCAGAAGCACTTCCTCATATTGTGGCTAACACAGAAGACCCATTGTATAGTGCGGACACGTTTCAGTCACGCCAAGGAGCCAGTATTGCGTCCTCTAACAGAGGCCCATTTCCTCATAGTGTGAAGAACACAGAAGCAGACCCATTGTCGAGTGGAGACACGTTTGAGTCACGCCAGGAATCCAGGAGGGCGACCTCTAACAAAAGCACATTTCCTCATAGTGTGGTGGACACAGGAGACCCACTGTAGAGTGCACGCACGTTTCAGTCACGCCAAGAAGCCAGTATGGCGTCCTTCAGCAAAAGCACATCGAACTTTACGATATTACAGTCTTTCTTTGGATTTCTTACTTGGGGGAGGGGCTGTCCTCCCCCACTACCAAAAATTATGTGCCCCGTTAGCCCACTTTGGGAAAACAGCGAGAGTCAGCAATGTGCCTCATCTCGGGGCGCGCCCTCGTTGATCAGCGTTCGCCCGACACCAGGTACGTGAAAAGGCAACAGTGACCGTCGGGTATCACCCAAATTACGCCACCCCATTCGGGGAAAGTGAATACACGGGCGAATATTGAGTGCCGTCTTTGAAAGTGCACTTCACGTCATCTGCACCGGGTCGGATGCAATGTTGTGAAAGTCCAGCATCGCATTCTTAATATAAATCAGATGTATAGATCGCAATATAAAAGGTAAATCATATAAATTGCAGATTTTAGTGTCTGTAGCATTACTATCAAGTTCGCGAATGATGATTTGTGCTGTCAAGCACCGCTGAAGACAATGAAGTGATCACGCGCGCGATCATTGTCACACGCTTCGTCGTTTTCTTCTTAAAAGTGAAGCTTAAAAGTGAAGCAGAAAAATAAATGTGTTGTTCTAGGATGCGTGAGCATTCATTAAGTTATTTGAGATATGTCTGAAATAAGTTTGTACGCTCACTCTTGTTGCAGCCGACAAATTATGGTCGGAACTTTCTTCAAAAATCTTGTCGACGGTCAATTATCCAGCCACCTAGAATAATTGTTAGCTGACAACCGACTTTATGAACATGAGATGGACTCAAGAGATGGCCGACAGGTTCTCTGTTCGGGCAGTGCGCCTGGATAGTCAGCTGCAACGATAAGCTTCTGCGTCAGCCCAATAATTCTAGAAAAAAGAACAGTGCTGGCTGAATGATGCGGCTTATAACTGCTTGCAGAAGTCTGCTCAGAAATGTGGATGAGAGATATTTTTGGCATAACAAATAGCCTAAATTTCATTGGATTTCATCTTGTCGCAATCATGTGCATAGTTAGTTTTTCTCTTTAGAAAAAAGTTTGCCTTACAGGCGTCTTGCCGCGGAATCCCGCAATGTTTTGGAGCCTGCTATGCGACACACTCAGCCAACGCTATAGGAGCTTATACGTTTTTAAAGCGAATCACGTCATCGTAGTTGCGATAAATATCTGACAGAAAATTTAGCGCTTGCGGTAAGCGTTATCAACACAGCCATGACCTGGAACCTACAAAACCACATTCGTGTGGTTGCATGAAGCTAAGGTTTATTTCTATTGTGATTATACATTGTTTACTGTAATTGAACAGTGGCTCCAAACTTTCCTTTTTATGCAAAACTGCCCATTAATTTTTGTCACAGGTAGAGCTGTCGAGCAGTTGCTACCGAACAAGCTATAATTATCTCGGACTGTGAGTCGGCAATGCAACAACTTTCTCGAGGGACTCCCACAAACAAGCTCTGCCACCATTCGCTAGCATCACTGAAAGACGCTACCAAAAAGGCATCAAGATAACATTACAGTGGATACCTTCACTTCTCGGTGTCAGTGGCAAGGATGCCTAGCCAGCGAAGCACTTTCAAGACGACCGACAATCAGAGCTCCTAGGAATCAGCAACTACCAAAAGATACAATTCGATGCCATTTTCGTTGTTTATGGAATTCGCCTCATCAGCCCTGTGTCACAAGAGGACTTAGTCGCACCGAGTCTACCTTGCTGTACAGAATAACACGATCGGCCCTACTCCTGCATGGTTATTTGAAGTAAGGCGCTCTCCTTCCCCGCTGTGCACTGAATGCAACGAAGCTGCAGGTATGCATTACCACATCTGCTCGTGTAAGCGTTTTCGCTCCGAAAGAAACTGACTAATGGAAAGTATGAAGAAAAGAGGGTTTCCCCATAGATGCTGCGATTACATTGTGTTTCCGGCAGGTGTGCGGTTGATTCGCAAGGAAGTGGCTACTATTCTTTTACGTTTTCTACGAGAGACAGGTTTAAGAGATGTATGGTGTGTCACACTACGTGGGAGAAGTCGATCAGGTGAAGGAATTGCCGGCCAGGTCTGCCAGGATAACTCCGCTTGTGGCCTTATCGCCACCACCACCCCCAATTGACACCAGCGTCACAATACCTTTTATTTATGTCGGCACAATCTGTCCGAAAAAAAAAAAAAAACGCGCCACACCCCATTACGCAGAACGTACTATTCATCAGACTTAAGTTTATAGGAGTTTACTGCTTGAACACAGCCGTGATAAAATGCAAGTGAAAAAATTGGCAGATCCTACGTACCGTGGGAATCGATGTTATGCGAAGCATGCGCGGGGTTGTGACTGTGGCGTAATTTTGCACATTGAGCGAAACATTACGAAATGACGCTAGAGAATTGTGGAATTGGTATACGCACAATCATATGTTGAAGTGTCGCATATGTATTATATAACCAGTTGTTTACAGTTGCGTAACGATACCAAACAGTAACATGGGTGTTACCCACACCAGACGCGGTAAGCTGACACGCAGTGCTTATATTCTTCAATACTGGATAGCGCGAATCCGAACAGCACAAAGAAGAAACACATATGCACAGGACAGGCGTTACTCGCAACTAAGCTTCATTCAGGAAAGTTCCCCTGTATATACACACAGCCGAGTGGCACGCGCAGGTGCACTGCACGTAAGTTACAGTTGCGTTACAGTTGTTATGCTTATACTTGTCCCTTATGACGGAGAACACACGCACTTTCACGAACCCGTGTGTATGTGTAGAAGGGGTTCTTGACAGTTCTTGAACAAGGTCATTATCACCGCGATCAGTCAGCACCAGCAGCTGGACCGGACTTGTTAATCGGATCCGTTCGTGATCACGGCTACGAGGGGTCAAAGTGTAGTGAAGTATGAAGTATAGCACAGCTGGTGGAAATCCTGGGTGCCTGTTACGATGAAATGATCTATGATGCCTTCTGTCCTGGACGTGTCAGCGAGGTTTCTTGATGCCCTGTCAATATTCAAGCCTTCTTTCACGCAGTATAAAACCAGGCGTTGTTTCGTCTTGATAAATCAATGTTGAAGTCACCGGTAATGATGAGAGGCCTGGTTCTCTCGGCAGATTTATTGTAGGAAGCATTGACCTCGGTTAATTCGTAATCGACGCGGTCCACGTTGCGGGCCTCGTGAACGAGTGCATGGTAGTTGAGCGTCTTTCAAGGTGCCTTCTGTCTTCAGCTACCTCACTATCCTTGCGTCCGCAGCGGTGGTGTAGCGGTTACGGTGCTCGGCTGCTTACTCGAAGGTCGCGAGTTCGATCCCGGCCGCGGCGGTCGTATTTCGATGGAGGCAAAATGCTAGATGTCCGTGTACTTTGCGATCTCGGTGCACGTTAAAGAATACCAGATGGTCAAAATTTCCGGAGCCCCTTGCTTCGGAGTCTCGTTATCATATCGTAGTTTTGGGACAAAACCCCAGCAATTATTATTATTATTATTATCCCTTCCTTGCGTGTCAATGTGTGTGTTCGCGGTACTGTGTTGGCTGAGACATTTTATCACCTGTAGCACATACCCGCAAAACATGAACTCTTGTATGCGGGTATGTGCCACACGTGATTGAGAGAAAGGATTTCATGACGCACGCGGCAGGTATTTTGCGTTATCCATATCATGAACAGTGAATCCTGTTCTTCGTACACTGATCCCCTGCTGTGCCAATTTTTGTATATTACAAGTTATGGAGACGACCAGGAGAGCGCCCGGATGTAGGCGGCTAGATAGATAGATAGATAGATAGATAGATAGATAGATAGATAGATAGATAGATAGATAGATAGATAGATAGATAGATAGATAGATAGATAGATAGATAGATAGATAGATAGAAACGCCCTAAGTGCCTGAAGTTTGCTAAGAAATGCTTCGCATTTTATATTGGACACTTATAGTAACGCTAAATAAGCATCTCTAACATCAACTTGTGAAAAGTGTAGGTGTGAGCTGAGTGCGCAAAAGTGTGAATTCATATCCGGGTCGTTTCCAGTGCCACCCCTGGCCGCCTAGTTGCTTTCGCTCTTAATCCAGCTAACAGCTGATGACTTTTCCCCCACCACTGTTACACGTCTTCACTCCTGAACCTCGGTCATGTAGCTGTCCAGGGTCGCTTCACGAGGCCACACGAGGTCGCTCCACTCTGCGACCAACGCAGATTTGTGTCCAGCAAGGTTTCTCAACATTTATGCAAGCGCGCGAGAACTGTGGAAGATGCACTTCGATTTGGATGTGGTTCTGCCTCATGTCTGACTCTTTCCTCCATCAAAGGCTCCACAACATTACACCACACTACCGCCTCGCAAGACGTACAAAACGCCATCCTGATCCTAAGCTCACCACGGCGCAAGGAGTCACCTGTTGCCGATTTCAAACGCACTCCTTTCCCAACCCACAAATGTAAACACATTTTTACCCTGACATAGTAGGCCCACACTGCTCACTATGTGGGTCCGTAGCCTCTTTAGAATGCATTCTATGGGGATGCCCTCTCAACACCAGATTCCTGGCCGCTCCCGAGTCTGGAGTGTAGGAGGAATACTCGCAACCTAAGTCTGGAGGTTCAACATCGGGCCATCGAAAGAGCCGAGGTGGTGGCTGCAAGGCACTGCCTGGTAGCCATCCCTCATTAAACTAAATGGTGGAATAAAGTTGTCTTCTACGCCTCCTAAGTCAAAACATTCTACTCGCAAATACATATGCAGAGCTATTTTGATAACTGAGCGAATCTAGGAGTGGGGATTATAATGTCAAACGTATGAAATACCTCTGGGAGTTATAGCTGTACATATGGTCGTGAAAAACGACAACAGCCGCCACTGAAGCTCAGCGGTACGGAGTTGCGCTGTTTAGTACAAGGTTCAGTTTCGGTATTTGGGCTAGCGACAGCCCTTAGGTGTGTGAGAAATAAAAATACATTGTGCACTTAGAAAATGAACAACAGTTAGAGGTCCACAAGTGGCCCAAATTTACCCGGAGCGTGCAATCACAGCTTGCCTCGTAAAAGCTTAATATCGGGCTTGCGAGTGCATTTGATATTTTTTTTTTCGATTTATGTTGCTTATAGTCAGATGTCTGTACTCAATTCAAGTCCACCCTTCCTCTAGTCAATGCCCTAAAGGGCCTTTAGGGTGTTAAAATAAATAAATAAATAAAAATCATACCTTGGTATTCGTGAGAAGAAACCTCAGAATTTGAAGGGTGACGAAGCGGCATGAAGTGTGACTGTATAGGATAAGTTCATCGCATAGCTAGGAATGCAACATTGTTGAGATAGGTGGCTTCCGTTACTCCTCATTCGCCGCGGCAAGACCGAGCGAGTCGTTTGTTGGTTGGTTGGGTCCTGGAGGGGCAGCAAGAACCACTGGGGGGTATCGACCATGGATGATGCCGTTGTAGAACAAACGATAAACAAATTAAAACATCTGAGAGAGAGAAAAAAAAAACTTTTATTTTCGAAAACATCTGAGGGTGATTTTTATTCTTAATATGAAATGTCAGTAATGAAAGGGTCCAAACTCTTTTAAGGTATGTTGCCACCTTTTAAAAATCTTTTTATATTTTGACCCAAAATTAATTGTTTTGTGTCTGCGTTTGGGAGGACAGTTTGAAAGGACACTTCAAGAGTGTTGAGTAAAAAAATTGAAACTAATTATAATATAATTACAAAAATTACCCGAAATACCACCATCATGCCAAAAGGCCTAACTACCAATAAAAACATGCAAAAGGAAAATGGCTTCGCAGCATAATAGCTTAATACATAGGCTGTGCAATGAGCTAGAATCGTTGCGCTACCATCAATATTAGGTATATTACAGGCCAAAAACCAAACCTTGTGTCGCTTCAAAAGGTTGCATTTCAGTTGAAATAATATAAGACCAAAAGTTATTCATCATTTTCAATTATCCTTGTTCATTGCACAGAAGACTGTTTGAGCAAGAAGCATTGAAAGTTTCATCGGAAAAGATTGATTCGTTCAGAAGCTATGAGCTTTCGCGCAGCAAATACAGAGCGAGAATTAGGTTTTAAGAAAAACAAGAATGAAATTTTCCAAACATGCTATTTCCAGTTAGTGGGCAGTCACAAAAAAGGCCAGAACATTTGAACAGAACCAAATAGAGACGTGTTTTTTTTCTGCACCACAATGCTGAATTTTGTATGCATTTTTAAGTGGTCAAAAAATAAAAATTCACTTTTCTTGAAAAAATGTCATTTTCAAGAGTGGCAACATACTTTAACTTGTGTTTTTCGAATTTAATCGGTATATTATAAAAATGTATACAGGTTCCATTTGCGTCGCGCGAGATTGGGTCACAACGGAGCTCGTGATCTGCTAGCTAGTCCCCGCTTGGCTAAGTTGTTGCTGCGTTTTGTTACGCGTTGCTTGATTTTGCTAAGTTCTGCTAGGTTTTGCTAAGCATTGCTAGGCAATGCTAGCTATTGCCATGATTTGCCGAGTTTCGCTATTTCCCAAGTCCCATCAAGCCCGGCCGGCTCTTCCGTTCCAGTAAGTCCCCCCCCCATCGATCGCCTCTCTACATTAAGACAGGCGCAGGGTCGTTCGCAGGTGTCTCAGGGAGCCTGTGAGTACCTAGGAGTGGGTGGTGGAAGCCGGGACTAGCTAGGAGCTAGGTTGTGCTTTAAAATATGTGTTTTCTGCGCTAATAAAGTTAGTTGTGAGAACTGCGCTGGAGTGTTCGTGTCGCTTTTTCACCTCAGTCCTCGTTGCAGCGTGCCGAATCCACTCAATATGATTAGCGAAATTCGACTCGCCTAAATGTCAGTTCTTCTGTAGCATAGACTTGTATAGTATATTTTAGTAAGGGGGTGGGAAAGGGAAGAGAGCGTGAGGAGGAAATATGTTATGGTGAGCAGGAGGGAAAGGACGGGAGAAAGTAAAGCGTAGCACATAAAGAATGAGAAAGAGAAAAAGAAATGTATAAAGAAAAAGAAAGAGAGACAGAACGTCAACGGAAGAGAGAGAAAGAAGTCGACAGGGAGAAAAATATTGTAGCATATCCACGGGTGAATGATGAAGAGCTTGGGCGAAGCTCCTGAAGCAATCACTGCCTCGGGATCGGCTTCTCGTTGAGCCCGTTTCGCAGCGGCGTGCTTGGCGCGCACCGTGCCGGGATCCGCCTGGCTGCCGCCAAGCGAGCGCCCGCCGCTGCGCATCGTTCATGCTTCCCCAACGATCCGACTCGTACGGCGACGATCCAGGAGAATGAGAGAGGCGCTCGCTCCCCGCGCAGCCTGCGCAGCAGCCAATCGGAGAGCAGCGGCACTTCTAGCGCCATCTAGTGTCGATTCACACAAGCGCCATATTGCACACAATTTTATTGGACCAGCGCCATCTAGGAAATGAGACGAGAAATGGTGATGACGACACAGATTGTGTACAGCGCCATCTAGAATATCGTCCCTGAACTGCAGTTTGTATATACTTCTATAAGACAGCGCCATCTGCCGTTTACGCCGGACAGAGATACTGCCGTTTACGCCGGACAACGGAGACGTGACAAGGTTAGACTAAGAGGAGCTACGCCCCTAAGAAAAGATAGAAAGAAGGAGAAAGAACAAAATTGTTGCCTAAAACATATTCTTCACGAACAGCGACGGAGACATCGCACGCAACCTCCGCTCTGTCGTGCATATCCTGGCTGCACCCGATTGTGTCGAGAGAGCCATGGGGTGTCCTAAGAAAGCGCTTACTCCCGAGGATGAAGCAGTGCATCTCGAAGTTAGACGTGTCGGTCCACGGGGAGTACGAGCGGCGACGGGCCCGTGCTTCGATGTACCAAGGTTTGCGCGACTTCGTGCAAACATTAAAATTTCTCTCTCCCTCTATTTTTCGCTTCCTCTTACTTTGTATCTCTTTGCCTTTCTGTCTCTCTCTTTCTTTCTCCTTGATTCTGTCGTTTTTTTTCTTTCTGCTTCTGTCTTGCGCTCTCTTTGTTCTATAGTGCAAGCCGTCCACAAGTTTTGGTGCGTATTTCTTTCGCTCTATTTCTACCTTATTCTGCCTTCCTTTCATTTGTTTCTCTGTCTACCGGCTACAGTTGACACAGGACGTACGCACCCAATACACACGTGGTCGTGGGAGGCGCGACTCGCTTAACGGACTCTGGGAAGCCAACTGGCAACCGTAAGTCAGGCCCGCCGAGCCGCTATAGCCAGTGGAACATTGGAAGAAGGGCCGGGTGTGTTCAGATAAGAACGTCGGTGCATGTCCGTCGACCCCCTGTAATTTCGCCGAAAAAAATATATTTCGTTGTCCGCGTCTCCAAGACCACAAGACCACTTTTAGTCTCGCGAAAAAAAATTTCACCTTCCTTAAAAAAATTTAGAAGTCTCCACTGAGCCGCAACCGCCTTTTTCGAATTTCGCGGAAATGGGATTTCGATGAGACGCCACAAAAAAACTATTGCAACTGTAGGTCTGACAAATTTTCTCTACATACTACGGATAGTTTAAGTTGACGAAACATTATTACTTTGCAGTTTTGATGCTGTTCGTTTAAGAAAAATATTCGCAAAATCGGCACAACGTTCAATAATGCTCAAATTTAAGATTTTTTTTCTCCGCGCGTATAAACGCCAGACTTCCCAAAATTTTTGAGAATATTGCCATATGTTAGCTTAACAAATGTGCCGAACGAAATCACTGAGAGTGACTTGAAACGTTAACCAGAAATGTTCAACTGAGGACAAGTCTCTCAAAATGCAATATTTCGAAGGTCATTAAAAAAAAAAAACACCATCTTCGATTTTCTTTAAACTCTTCATAACTAAAGCCAAGCACGTGTCCTAACTTAATCTGTAAAAACATGTTGCATTATTTTTGCGAGGTAGGAGTAATGAAGCACGAAAAGTGGCCAAATTGACGTAAACTGAGTAAGCACAACATTGAGCGAGCATGGAGCAATAATTTCCATTATCATTATTTCTAGGTGGTCAATGTGTTCTGTGGATGGACGGATTGACAGAAAAAAAGAGGAACAGTTGGTTCTGAAGAGCAATGGCCCGGAAGCGCAAGAGACAAGCCCAGGCCATGTCGAACTTGCCGTGCAACACTGAGCTGACGCAGCACAGCCAGGAGCAGGTTACATCGCGCAAAAGCTTTATGCTACCGCCACTCCCGATCGACGACTTGAAAGTGGTTTTCCGACCGAGAGATGGCCTTAACCTGAGTGAGTGGCCGCAACATTTCATAGCACGGGCCATTGGTATGGCAGCTCAATTACCCGACATCACCCTCCACCAGCTGACCATACGTATACGCCAAGACCAGAACGTTGCAGTGGTCAGCACACCGGACGAGGAAATAGCTGCACGACTACAGAAGATCAAGGTTCTATGTCTGTCAACAAGCAGTACGAAGTTCAGGCATACGTGGCAGCTCCGGATGCTTCCTGCAAAGGAGTAATTTCAGGCATAGAGAAGAAACACTACGCCCACAACACTAATGACGAACCTCAGATCCCCGACGGCACAGATCCTCCATGCAAGAATGATGGGCACTTCAGCCACGGCCATTATAACGTTCTCTGGCACTCGGGTACCGCGGTATATCTACTATACGGAGCGGAGTACCGTTGCTACATTCATAAGCCCCGACAACAGCTGTGTGGCGTGTGCCTCTCCACGACTCATAGAGCAGATGTTGTCCCACCCCCGACAAACCCAGATGTACCGTATGTGGCATTCCAAGCCCTACGGACAACCATGTATGCGCGCCGAAATGCTTCAACTGTGGTGGAGAGCACCCCGCCACCGACTCCCGGTGTCCAGCACGGCAAAGGAAGCCCTTTAACAAGAGCCACATACACCGACAGCAGAAGAAAATGGCGGCACAACAAAGTGAGGAGCAGAGAAAGCCCAGCAAAGCGACATCGTTCAACCTCGAGGAAACAAAGACCACCACTGCACCACATCACCGCTCCTGCACCCGGTCTCGGTCAAAGAGGCAGTCCAGGAGCCGCAGCCATTCTCAAGGTCTCGACAGGCCCCGCAGCCGTAGCCATTCCAAGGATCACAAGCGCTCGCGAGGCCGGAGCCATTCTGCCAGCCATATCCACAACCAGCAGCAAGAGGGCAACCAACCTCAGGGTGTATGGGCGACAAGGCTGCAGCATCAAGGAAAGAATGGGGCACTGGGGCCCGCAGGCACTGGTGGCAAAACAACGTCGGTGAGTTGGTCAGCGCAGTTTCCTCCTCTTTCATCTTCCCATCCTTCACCCGCCTCCACACAACAGTCACAAAACCAAACAGTTCCCGGACAGGCTAACACACCCACTGATACGCCTCCACTTACGCCTGACAAACGGAATGACGACTACTGTGCAAAACAAGAGGTGCGAGAAATGATAGCTGAGATGGGGAGTATTCTAAGAGCAGAAATGCAGAAAATCAAGGAAGATATAATGGCCGATGTCAAGTACATGGTGGAAGAGGTAATTAAACAGGCCATGAGTGACATGAAGCAATTCATTAGCACCTCCCTCACCCAGCCAGCTGACTCCCTTCCACATGACACAAACTCCGCTCGAGATCCACGAAGGTCACACCCCTATACCCGTCCGGGTCGTTCAAGCACAGTTTCCCTCATCACCGACACACCGAGTAATCATGGCCAGCAAACATAAGAAACTTGTTACGACACCCTTCCGAGTGTGGCAATGGAATTGTAGAGGTTACCGCAAGAAGCGCGGGACACTCACACAATTCCTATCTACAAAGCCACACCAACCAGATGTGATAGCACTCCAAGAAGTGCACTGCACTCCTACACTTCCTGGTTACAACACATACACAGATAAACACGACACCACCAATCCGCATTTAGCAGCCACCCTCGTATCTAAACACATCACAGTGGTCGATCACACACTCGACAACTCAAATATTCCACACGTTCTTATAGAGATCTTACCCACATCTCGATCGCAAACCAGCTTGTTCGTACTAAACATCTACAGTGCACCTAAATCTCGACGGGACGAATTTGGACACCTTTTTACTGCTGCTTGCAAGCAAGCCAAAAGGTTGATAATTCTCGGAGATTTCAATGCGCACCATCCAGCGTGGGGATACCAAACAGAAACTCCCAAAGGCCGCAGGCTAGCTCACGCTATGACCCTTCATCAATTAACCCTTTTAACAGAACCTGACACGCCTACGAGAACAGGCAACAGCGTGAGCAGGGATTCGTGTCCCGACCTAACAATGGTCAAAGGGTTGACTAAATGCTCATGGATTAATCTGATGGAGAACTTGGGCAGTGACCACAACATTCTAGCCACAGAGGTCGAAGTAGCGCCGACACGTATTCCCTATCGTAAGATCAAAATAACCGATTGGGAGGCATTTTGGCGCAAGAGAACAAACTCCGAACAAAGCGATGCACCGTCCCTATGTGATTGGATTCGAACTCTTCAGGCAGATTTCAAAGCCGTCACCAAACAGCTAACTACGACAACGGAGGTCCCAGAGGTGGATAAACATTTACTTCACCTCTGGGAGGCAAGAAGAGGTCTTACGAAGCGATGGAAGAGGCAGCGGCACAACCGCAAGCTTAAACAAAGGATCGCACGGATTACGGCAGAAGCGGAAAAATACGCCGAAACCCTCACTAAGACAGCTGGCACAACTTCTGCGACCGCCTGAATGGCACGCTGAGTACATCTAAAACATGGTCAATCCTCCGAGCATTACTCAACCCAACACATACGAACTCACACTAATAACACCATCCGTACTATTCTTCACAAAGAACAGATGGATGACGACAACCTCCTGCGAACGCTGCAACAGCGATACATATCTACAGGTCCTCGGCCCGAGTACAAAGACTATCCACACAAGGAAGAAACGGACCTGGATGCAGACATCACAGAGGCAGAAGTGAGGGCAGCCCTGCTAGGCATAAGACGAAACACGACACCGGGAGCAGACGGCATTCATTATGCACTACTACGCAACCTCGATGATAAGGCCATCCATCAACTCACTGACTTCTACAATAAACATTGGAAAGACGGAACACTTCCTCAGGAATGGCGGCACGCCGATATCACATTAATTCCAAAACCTGGCAAACCTTTGTCCCTTCAAAATCTGAGACCCATATCCCTGACATCGTGTGTCGGAAAACTCTTCGAACACGTTGTTCTACTGCACCTGCAAGATTACCTCGAGGCGACCAACTTCTTTCCTACCACCCTATTCGGTTACCGCGCTAATTTGTCGACACAGGACGTACTGCTACAACTTAAGGAAGATGTCGTGGATGGCCCTAGTGTGGCTCAAACTAGAGCAATTTTGGCCTTGGACCTTAAGGGGGCATTTGATAATGTCTCACATGACCTCATTTTAAACAACCTTGCCTCCTCCCGATGTGGCAAACGCACCTACGATTATGTACGAGCGTTTTTATCTGACCGCACGGCAACCATTGGCCTTGGGGAACTTCGGTCGGGCACTATAAGGCTTTCCGGCAGAGGCACTCCGCAAGGTTCAGTTTTATCACCTACCCTGTTCAACGTGGCCATGGCAAAATTACCACCACTCCTAGACAAAATTCCAAATGTGCAGCATGCGCTCTACGCCGATGACGTCACAATCTGGGTAAGCAAAGGGTCAGACGGCGCCATTCAAGACGCACTACAGGACGCTGTCAATGTGGTTCAAGGGTATGCCTTAGCCGGAGGACTCACTTGCGCAGCTGAGAAGTCGGAACTACTGCTGGTGTTTAAACGCCGGAAAAAAACCAACATATCACCAGACGTTATCGTGTATCTGAATGGAAACCTTATTCCAAGGGTAGATAGACTCCGCATATTAGGACTTCATATACAACACAACGGCCAGGCCACATATACCCTCCAACTACTGCGCAAACAAATCGCCCAAGTGACTCATATGATTAAGCGCATTACCAACCACCGACATGGACTTCTCGAAAAAGATACTCTCCGATTGGTGCAAGCCCTCATCATAAGCAGATTGACCTACCACCTCCCCTACCACAACCTTACTCAAACCGAGGCAAGCCGGATGGACGCCCTTCTCCGCACGGCACTAAAGGCTGCTCTGCCCAATCACGCGTCCACGCAGCTCCTTCTACCACTTGGGGTTCACAACGTGAACTAATTGAAGCGCATTTTAACAGCCAAATTGAACGTCTGCAGCGGACAAGACAGGGTTGTCTCATTCTCTCTCGGTTGGGATATAGCGTGCCAAACAAACCGCAACAAGAGCCCAAACATCTTTCACTTGATATCAGGAGGAAATTCAAGTAGCCCCCATACCCCGCAATATGCACCCTGATCGACATAAAGGCCGGAGACGAGCAAGAGTAAAAGCTCTAATGCGAATCGTAGGTGACGGCACATCTAACGCACCAGTCCTTTACACTGATGTGGCCCGATATCCACAAAAACGGGCCATGTGTCTGGTCGTAGTGGACAACACCGATTCTGTACGGTGTCGGCTACACTTAAAACCCTGGACAGCGGCACGGCAGAGGAGGCTGCTATCGCCCTGGCTATTCTACACGCTTCACAATTACCAGCACCGGACGAACCAATTACCGTGGTTACCGATTCACAAACTGCCTGTCGGAACATAGCGAAAGGAATGGTCACACCCTACACACACCGTATCCTGACATCAATACACCCCACTTTGTTACACAGGGTGCGTATCGTCTGGACACCTGGACACGCCTCTCTCCATGGCAATGAACGCGCTAATGCGGTAGCTCGAGAGCTAACAAACCGGGCGCCATCGAAGAGCTGTCCAACCCAGACGAAGCACCAACAGCACCACTCAACTACACTGAAACGCTACAACACTACCGACAAAGCCGCATGTACTTCCCACCACCACACAAATCACTCAACCGAGAAGACGCTGTTGCCTGGCGGCAGCTTCAGACTAATTCATTCCCCTGCCTTTACATCCTTCATCTCTTCCACCCCACACATATCCCTCATACTGTCCCTATTGTGGAGCGAAGCCCACGGTGTATCACTGCACCTGGGAATGTCCACAACCACCGGGCGGCCGCCCTATTCCTTCACCCTCACAATCCTCTTGGGAGACTGCGCTGACCAGCTCAGAGCCGCAGGAGCAGCGTCGGCTGATCCAGCGGGCACGTTGTGTGGCGCGAGCCAATGGGGCCCTGAACTAAGGGCTCCACCCAACGAGGATAATCCTTGAGGCCTTCACAAATAAAAGTTTTCTCTCTCTCTCTCTCTCTTCTACATGGGTCCCAGCTACTGAGCATGCCGCGCTGCTGTGTCACACGCTTCGCAGGAATCGCTTTCAAAATCTTTCGCGCATGCGAGCCTGCGTACGGCTCACAAAGGAGGTGGCTGGAGAGGATCCACGGCTGGATGTTTATCGCTTTCCATGGCACGTCGGTAATGTGATAACGCAGACGGTGCGTGGCGGCACAAGCGGCGTTTCTGGAGCCCGACCGCGCTCGCGCGCTCCCTCTGGGGGACTACCCACTCTGGGGGATTGGCCAAGAAAAAATTATTGTAGCCTATGGATGATAATTACCCTAAGGTTCTTCTTCTTCTCTTTCTTTCTCTTCTTCGTTTTCTCCTTCTGTTGCTGCTTCTTCTTCTCCAGAAAGCATAGCGCAAAAAAGAACAAGGGACAACAATGAGACAAGGACAAGCGCTCTTTCTTGTCCCGTGTGCTTTTTTGCGCTATGGTTTCTGAAAAACGATGAACAACCAACCCGCCCAAATGTTCTCCCTTGTTTTCCTTCTTCTTCCTCGTGTTCTTTCCTACATGCCCGGTTTCAGTTCCCGACGGCATGTAGGGAAGGGTGTTTCAGCTCTACTAATGTCATCGCCTATTTGTCGGGATAACTGTTGCCTTCTTTATTTTTAGTGGACCGGTGGCGAGTTGGGGGATTAAGCCAATTCTGGTGGCGCATACCGGAACCGCGACGACATTAGACGCCGACAAGCCGAGCTCCTAAGGTGCTTCGCACCTAAAACAAAGAGATGAGAGAAAAACAAAGAAACAGAGGAAGAAGGGAAGAAAATACACCATCTCCCACTAAAGGGAACCATGTGGGGATGCGAAGCAGCGCATGGGTCGACTTAAAGTTCCGTTCATCACGGGCACCTTGCCCGACGTTAACGCGTCCTTTCAAGTGGAGCACACCATGAATTCACTGTAGTTGCTGTTGCTGTTACTCGTCCCGATTGTTGGAGCACGGCACACGGGTTCATCGCCACGCCACGCGGGAGCACGTGGGTCATCGCGCGTCTGCAGAATATCGTTCCCTGACGCCATCACGTGATTACTGAGACAGCGTAAGGGAGAGAGGCCACAGCGTCTTACCCAGCCCCTTACAGAGGCCCGAACGCGCTAGCGCGTGCTAGCACACATGGTTCTCGAGCGGACGGTCGCCAATGGAAGGACGGACACAGCCCCGAGGAAAACCTGCTTCGCATCTAAAAACATGGCTGATGCCTCCGTCGGAGGAATGGGTATAACACGAAAGTGAAGCGTGTCCTCACAGAAGCAGTTGATTGTTTATAGTGCCTTGACATATGAAAGCTTGTACAATGTCTATTGGTGTTTGGGAGATATAGCACCGCTTTATGTGGACGAACCCACGTCGACGCCTAGTGGCACATCTCCGTCCCGTCGACTAACGTCCATGATTACGATTTAACCCCTGCGGTTGCTGAATTTGTTAACATATACCTGGACACCGCATATGGTGAATTCGGCGCTAGGATGGAATCAACAAGCACATACTAAACACTGGTACTCGATATGCACTCCTTCAAAGCGTTGTGAAACGCGAATAGAAAGCCAACGTGCGTCGTGTGTCTCCCCTCTGGCCTGGCCGTGATTTTTCACAGGGCGAGCGGGGAACGCGGTGGGACAGCCATGCGAATGTCGGAGAGCTATTTTTTAGTACGGATGGATGCTTCAAATAAGGCTTGGGCTAAAGTCGACAACTTGCGTTGTGTTAAGGGCTTAAAGCATTGACAAAATTACACATCTAACACGCCGAATGAGACAGTCGTAGCCATCGTTGTACGTAGCCAACGCTGAACGTAGCAACAGCGTGTTGGCGGAGTTATTCGCGGCGGCCACGCATTATTTCACTCTATCGCTTCTAGATCGGAATGCCTAGCACCCTTTTGATGCTTTTCCGAATCTTTCTCAATTAGGTGTGCACAATACGCTGGATGAAATCATCGAAGCACAAGAATCAGCCCAGCTTGCTCGACTATCCTGCTCTTTGGCAGGGAGAAGAATCTTAGCCATTCTGGGCCTCAATCCAGTGCTGGCAGAGGAGAGAAGCCATCCAATCATCGAGGAGCAAAGAGAAAATATTCTTGTCGCACCGATCCCTCGCAATATGCATCCGCAGCACAATGAGGGAAGGCGTAGAGCAAGAGCGATTGCGATCCTGAAGAAGATCAAGGATGATCCTCAATCGGTCTGCTTCGTAGATGCGGCACAATATGGTCGCTCATCTCACTATGCCGTGGTCGCAATAGATAACAGAGGTGAAATAATCTCGTCGGCCTCCCTGACTGGGACCACTTCTTCTAAGGCGGAGCAGGTTGCTATTGCTTTGGCACTCTTGATGATAACAGGACGCAAATCTACTCGGATTCTAGATCGGCAGTCAGGGCGTTTGCCTCGGGCTCCATAGCGAAAGAGGCACATGACGTTCTTAAGAACCGGACCATAACTATGCACACAATCATTTGGTTCCCGGCACACCTAGGTCAAACTTTGGACTCCCTCACCAACCTCAACGACATCGCCCACTCCCAAGCGCGCGTACTAACTCTCGGCGTGGGAGAGAAGCCTTGTCACAGAGCAGGGTTCAAGAGTTCCGAGACACTTTATTCACATTTAATGAATTCACGAAGCATTTTTATCTGGAAAGAAGAGTATTTCCTCCACCACACAAAAAGCTCACGAGACCACAGGCGATGACCTTTAGGATGCTTCAAACTAATTCTTATCCGAATCTGGCTTTCATGCACTGTCTATTCCCAAGTGACTTCAGCTCACAATGCCCTGGCTGCGGGGGAACGTGCGATTTAGAGCACATGCTTTGGCGGTGCCCCTCGTTACGTGGGGATAAGGACCTCACAGAGCAGAAATGGAGCTCGGCCCTCAAGAGCTCGGAATATCAGCAACAACTTTGGGCTGTCCAGAGAGCCTGCGATGCGGCGGTTAGGCTAGGTCTAACTGTCCCCACGTGGGAGCGGCCCGCGGTGTCACCCTAAGGGGTGGCACTTCTCCGGATCTTTAAATAAAGTTCTTCGTACCGTACCGTATCGCTTCTAGATGGCGACACCATCCCGTCAACTAAGAGCGCTGTGAGAGGAAAGTGGGAGAGATAAAAGGCGCGTTCGTGCAACCTCCTTCACGTGTTTTACGGTAGTGCAGTGGGTTAAAAGCGCGCCAGCCATCTTCGCTGACCGAGAGGTCCTGGGTTCGACTCGTTTCAACGGAACTTTTTCTTCCAGTTTTTTTCTTTGCCATCTCATCGCGTTCATTTTGCTGACGTATTTCCGTGACGGAAATACGTCAACAATTTCCGTGACGGAAATACGTCATGAAAGTCTTGGTGGACGACCCCGGAATAAAACACTTTCGTGTTAAAATAAAGAGAAAGAAAGAAGTCTCGCCCAGCTCCGCACTTTCTTGAGTTTTGGCACCTGTAGTGCGAAGGTGTCTTAATCTGTTTTCTCATTTAATTTTTTCATGTCTATCGGTTACACCACCGACGCCAACGGCGACGCCTCTCACTGCAGGAACGGGTGCCTAAGAGCTGCGCTCTAAAAAAGACGCTTACAAATGAGCATACGTATCTTCGGCTAGCCACCACCACGCTTACTTTACGCCGACTTGCCCTTAATCTGCGTGTATGTACTGTATGTGTGCTGCATTACCTGTGCTTTGTATTAACTGCTGCAGCGTTTTGTGGCGTCTGCTATCACGTATCCAACGGTCGTAGCTGCTTACATCCCAAACAAGTTGGGTAGCGTTGGTGACGACGCTAACAAGGAGGGATAGCTAAATATGCCACGCACTACTGCGCTATGGCAGAAAGGAAGAAGAAGCACTAGGACTGCGCGTGTAGCTCGAACTAGACTGAGGAGGCAATCACGACCACCGTTCTTCTTCATGGAAGGTCAACATCGGCGATCGACACTGGACTCGCGCTCGGTAAGTGTTAACCTCCGCAGAGGCGTGGCCTTCGTGAGGCGCGAGGATTCGTTTTTACGCCTTCGTAGCCACATGACTCGTACTTTGCGTCACCGCTCGGTTACGCCTTGTTTGTAGTGAGCGAAAGCCTGACGGCTAAAAAAATTGTGCAGGAAAACATATCGCCTTCTATGTGCGTTGTCGTTAGCACGCCTTGTTTTTTTTTTTTCGTTGAAATAAGGGTCTGATTCCGAAGCTCAAATACAACAATCTGGTTATTTAACCTACATGTGTCCGAAGTGCACACGAGCTCAAAACAGCGTGAGGTCCATGCCCCTGAAGCGCGAGGTTGCTGAGCAGTTTTTAAGCGCGCCATTCAGTACTGTTATACAGGCACTCCTGGACTACATTTCTTACCCCAGCTCCTGTGTTGATAGAACAGACCACCGGTTATCTGCATCTGTTGCAATGCATTGTTGCAATGCATTGTTGCAATGCATTGTTGCATAACTCAATGTGTACCACTAATTTGAACCGCCAGAAAGCGGTTGTCAAGTAGCTGCTCAAGTGAATCACATGTGTTATTTTTTTTATAATATTTACGCGTAAAAGAAAAGCCTTTGTTTCCTTACTGCTACTGAGCAATATGTACAGGTGGGAGGACCTGAGCGACGTAGAGTTAGTGTGCATGTCTTTAGGCGTATCTACGGTGGTATATGTCTAAATGGAAAGAAACAAAGAACTACTGCAATATTTTTCACAATGTAGCAGCAATCAGTCGGCACATGTATGTACTTGAATGTCACAAACGCTGACGTCTGACAGAAATTTTTGAAGATGTCTTGCTCACTATCCTCCGTTCCATACATACCGTGCTACGCTGTGGAAGCTACGCTAGAAACTCGGCCTTCCAAGCGAGCACCTCCACGCGCTTCGCGATTAACATTCGTGGTTCAAAATTTTAGCGGAAGCCTTGTGCGTGAACCGCCACGATGGACGACAAACGAAAAAACCCCAAAAGAAAATCCAATAATAATATAGATAGTTGGGGTTTAACGTCCCAAAACCACGATATGATTACGAGAGACGCCGTAGTGGAGGACTCCAGAAATTTCGACCATCTGAAAGAAAATACACGTAACTGAAGTTGGTTTAGAACGAAGCAATAACAGGGACTTAACCACATTCCTTTACTTTTCTTGATTTTGCAAAACCTTTTCACTTATTACTAAGCCTAAATAAGGGGAAAGTTTTAAGCAATAACAGTTAAAAATACTTCATTGTTTCTTTGTGCGAATGCCACAATAGCATGCGGTGCTAGAAATCACACTAGCATCCGCAGTGTTCCACGCTATGCATGCTTCTGAGTAGTTTTATTCTGCCGCACCATAGGGCGCGATAACGATTCCGTGGTGTTTCCGTTTCGTATTCTCCAACAGCACCCATTGATTGGCCATACGTATACTTACCATGTTTTTCACGGGAATGAGAGCCGCAAAAAGGGCTCACCGCATTATATGCTCAACAGCGAATTAATATGCGAAAACAAGCGGTGCCTTATTCGGAATAGTTGCAGACTGCGTCATTCTGAACAAATATTTTCTGGTTGCCTGTTGATCTTGGGGGCCTCGCTATACGTAGATAACGGCAAATTAGAGAACCAGGACAAGCATGACTCAGTTATCTCTTCCAGCGTGTTGTGTATGCCGAGGTGGAGCAGTCTCTCCGAGCTCGTGTACATGGCAAGCCCGAGGGCTCTCTTTACCACCTTAGACATATTTATTTTGCATGGTCGTACGACGGTCGCCCAGCCGTTTCTTTTCTTCGAAAACAAAGTATATGTTAATATTTGAAACGAGGCCATTCGCCGGCTGTGTCGTACATTTTCGAGTTTATTCGGAGCATGTATAATTTAGCGTAAATTCGGTTCGCTCGTCATTTGACGCCACAGGCTTTTGCGGTCGCCAGTTTGACTGACAGGCAAAACGGGCGCAGCCTGAAAATCTTTGACCAGTTCGCGCAATCAGGGACAGTGAATGGCGAATCCAGAATAGAAAGAAAACGAAGCAGTGTTAAGCTACACAGACACTAGGCCGGGATAACTTAATTCTATTCGTTGAGATTCGGTTAAATGTGACCGAATCTGCTTGCATTTTTGTTTCCAGGCCAATGCGGCCGCATTTCGATGAGGGCGAAATGATAAAAAAAACTGTTTACTTAGATTTAGGTGCGGCTTGATGAACCCCAGGGGATCAAAAATTGACCCTGGGGGCCTAGTAATCAAATCGTGGCTTTGGCACGTAACGCCCCAGAAATTGAGGAGTTTGTTTGTCCGCAAACTTCTTTGCGTTAGCCTTATACCGGATACCGTAGCCGCAAACGTGAGAGGGCGGATAGGTGGTGCCACCTGGCGGGGCCGAGATGAACCAGGCAAGCATAATATTGTTACTGCAGAAACCTAGTCAACCTCGTGTATTCTACTTATCTGCTGGTGTAAACTCTCGGTAGCGGCTTCATACCGAATGAGCTGCCTTTTTAAACTTGTTTTCCTCAAGGACACTAGGCGAAAAGAAACAAACGTGTCCATAACTGCGGTTGCACGAAGCTTCACAAGCTGTCGGTGCCGTCGTCCGGTAACCCGGTAATCGTTAAACCCCTTTGCGTGCGGATACCGGAACACCGAACAAGCAAAAAAGAATTCGGCAGATCTCACGTACCGTGGGAATCGATGTTATGCGAAGCATGCGCGGGAAACGACTATGGTGTAATTTTTCACATTGAGCGAAACGCTACAGAATGACGCTAGTGAAATGTGGAAGTGGTATACGCACACTCATATGTTGAAGAGTCGCATATCTATTATATAACCATGCAGATGTGTACAGTTGCATAACGATGCCAACAGCAACATGGGTGTTACCAACACCAGACGCGGTAAGCTGATGCGTAGTGATATTCTGAAATACTGGCTAGCGCGAATCCTAACAAGACAAAGAAGGAACACAGATGCACAGGACAGGCATTAATCGCAGCTAAGCTTCATTCAGGAAAGTTTCCCTAGATATATACAAAGCCGAGTGGCACGCGCAGGCGCACTGCACGTACCTTACAGTCACAGCTGCAGTTCTTACAGTTGCGTTACAGCTGTTACGCTTATACTTGTCCGTTATTACGGAGAACGCAGGCACGTTTCTCGAACCCGTGGCTATGTGTAGAAGGGGTTCTTGACAGTTCTTGAACAAGATGATCATCACCGTGACCAGTGAGCACCAGCAGCCGGACCGGACTTGTTAATTGAATCCATTCGTGGTCGCAGCTGCGAAGGGTCTTATGTGTCGTGAAGTGCGAGGTATAGTACAGCTGGTGGAAATACTGGATGCCTCTTCAGATGAAATGATATATTATTCCTCCTGTCCTGGACGTGGCAGCGAGGTCTTTTGATGTCCTGTCCACATACAAGTCGTATTTCACGCAGTATAAGGACCAGGCGTTGTTGGGTCTTGGTAAATCAATGTTCAAGTCAACGGTAATGATGAGAGGCCTGGTTCTCTCGGCAGATTTATTGTTGAAAGCAGTGACCCCGGTTTTTGCGAAATCCACGTGGTGCACGTTGCGGACCACGTGGACGAGTGGATCGTAGTTGAGCGTCTTCCATGGGTCTTCAGCTTCTGTCTGTCTTCAGCTTCCTCGCTTTCCTTGCGTCCGCCACGGTGGTGTAGCGGTTACGGTGCTCGGCTGCTGACCCGAAGGTCGCGGGTTCGATCCCGGCCGCGGTGGTCGAATTTCGATGGAGGCAAAATGCTGAATGCCCGTGTACTGTGCGATCTCAGTACACGTTAAAGAATACCAGATGGTGAAAATTTCCGGAGCCTTTCGCTATGGCGTCTCTCATAATCATATCGTGGTTTTGGGACATGAAACCCCAACAATTATTATTATTATAACTTTCCTTGCGTGTCAATGTGTGTGTTCGCAGTTACTGTGTTGGTTGATACTGTGTATCGCCTGTGGCACATACCCGCATAACATGAACTCTCGTATGCGGGTATGTGCCACACGTGACAGAGAGAAAGGGTTTCATGACGTACGCGACAGGTATTTTGCGTTATCCATGTCATGACCAGTGAATCATGTTCGTCATACAAGGATATCCTGCTATGCCAATTTTGGTATATTACAAGTTATGGAGACGAGTACGAGATCGCTCAGACGTAGGCGGCTAGATAGATAGAAACGGCCAAAGTGCCTGAGGTTCGCTAAGAAATGCTTCGCATTTAAAACGTCTGCTTAAAGTTCTTCATATGAATACTTTTTCTCAATCATCCCGATAGAACCCGAAGCAGTCTTCATCGCCCCATCATCGGCACCGTCGTAGCATCACGAGTAAGCGGAGCCTGACGTCGGATTCTGTGCACACCATTGCCGCCAGCCCCGTTGGAACAGAACACGAGAGCAAAAAAGCTCCGCCGACCATGTCACTGGCAGAAGATTCGCAAGGCGACAAGAAGACGGCACCTAGCGCAGCCACAGAAGCCGCAAGGTACGCGCATATAGTAATAAGTCAGGAACAAGGAAAGCGGAACACTTATTTCGTATTTGAGCTCGCTTGGAATCTGGGCCGGAGCACGGCCAACTAAAGAGCGCTGCCACCATATGCGTACGAAGGGTTCCCCATCAGAGGGGTGGGGGAGGAGTTGTCTTACCCCCCCTCCCAATTCGTTGGTCTAGTTCTAAAGAAAACAAGCTCCGCATTGGACGCAAGAACAAAATGAAGCGATAAAATGCTTCCCACAACGGCCTGGCTTTGCTCCCCGGTTTTACGGGGGTAAAAGTGGGAATGGACAGCTCTTGGAATGCAGCCTCGGCCACCATTATGAAAAACCTGCATGGCAATAACCTTGCGATTTAAAGAACGACGGGACAGGTTCGGCTGGGTAAAGGTATGAAAGCTCATTATACCTATATGGTTAGGTAGCGTACTTTGGACGAGGAGAAAAGAAACAGGAAGGACACGACACTCGCTCCACTCGCAACTGAATTTATTTCAGGAAAAATACTTTAATATATATGCACCCAAGCACCCCCGAGCGACACAGAAATGAACCAACCCTCAATATCACCTGATCAAAGACAAAATTTTGCGCACTCCTGTGAAAGGATTATTTATGCACGTGTGAAGATAAACCGGCAGTCCATGTATCCTTATCTAGAACCAAACTATCTGTGCACTCTCAAGCGATACAAAAACCAAAAGTTAACGAAACACGTGCAACTTATACACTTTAAAAAACCATGCACAATCTAGGGTTATTGCAAGACGTTCAACAAGAAATCTACACTCGCTTAAAACGGAAATAGAAGCAAGAATGAGGGCGTAACAGAAACAATCCTACAACTTAAGGCCCTTCAGGAAGGTGGCTTCCCGATGACTTAATGAAACTGATGGTTGACTAATGCAGCAGTATTTTCTTTTGTTAATGTGAAACGCTTCAACTATTTCTCTGGTTAGTTGGTTCACATGATGGAAAACGACGGAGGTGTCATCAAACAGTGGCAAGCAGCTACACTGAGAACACTGTCCCTTTATGTAAGAATGACCATTTTTTCCCAAGGCCCTCTTATGCTCTGACAGCCTGGTGTTCAGAAACCGACACGTTTGGCCGATGCATACTTTCCCACAAAATAGGGGTAAACAATATACAACGGATAATTTACATCTAACAAACTTTGTTTTGTGATTTATCGTACATCTGTTGTTATTAGTGTTTTCTGCTGAGGAAACCTTGCGGTCTAATCTTGCACATAGTTTACCAAGCTTGTTGGGCGCCGAGAACACTACTTCTAGGTCAAACCTATTGCCTACATTTTTTAAGTTTTGTGCAATCTTGTGCGCATATGGTATAGACACCATCTTTTTCCTGTTTTCTTTGTTTGTTGTCATTTTGTTCCGGTAGTTTTTTCATACGTAACTAATCAGCTTGTTTGCTGATCTACACAGCACGTGTTTTTCATACCCTGCATTTTTAACCTGCTAATTTGTTGACTGATGCTTTCGCTAATCTTTTCTGGGCACGACTTCGTCAGGGCAGTATGTAATAGATTTGACCTAGAAGTTCACCGCGTTGAATGAGAACACAACATTGCGTACATCACCGAAAAAAAAAAAAAACAGGCACAACGAACATCTGTCTATGATAAACCTATTTCGGGTTTTACTGCTTAATACACGAGGAAAGGTGTACGTCAGCGAGATAATTTCTGCCGCTTAATCTAAGTATCAGAAACACTAAGGGTGGCGCAGAAAACAAACATGGCGAAATTTCGGCTGCGTCTCTATTAATTTAATCGCCGGCCTAAACGAAAGTACACTCCGCTCTTTGAGAAACCACCATAATATTAAAGAATAACACACGCACAAATATTAACGGGCCTACTCGCCTGGCAGTGAGAATCGTGGCGAGTGAACTCTTTCAAGCAAACCAGCACAGTATCGTTCATTTTTTTCCGATGAGCTAGTTTCTATTGTGCAACGTTGCGTGCTGTCTGAAACGTTCAGAAGACGATGAAACGACGGTGTTGTTTACTTTACCAGTTGTCCACCGCGGTGACACGCATTTCGGCGCACCACGAACATCTTTCGACATCGCCCTTCTCTTTTCCGGGTTAGTGCGCTGCGACACGGTAACAATTAAAGAACTATGCGGCAGCTTCTCGGAGCGCCGCTATGTGTGAACTTGTTTCACTTCAAGGTTGACCCTGCTTCTAGGCGCGCCTGCTAGGTAGCGAGCACTCCGTTCAAATCGCGAATTGACGGTGCGCCTTGCGCCATCTATACCAAGCAACGCGAAGCACAAACCTGGGCTGCCACGCCGGGACACGCGACGCAGTGCCCTAGTGAAATTGGGGAAGTTAGCAGTGGTCTTTAGCCAGCGAAACGCCTTTTCGTTCGCGTTTTGTTTAGCCTTACATTTTTCACTGTTGGAGTCATGCATATGTGAGGACGTCGTGCAACTACACGATGACCAACTACAGAGTTACCCGCACAGTTCGGAATGCAACCTGTGAAAGCAGAGCACTGTGCTTGTGTCATACATTATTACAGGATGAAGCTGAGGGGAAGATGGAATCTTGAAGCGATAAAAAAATATTTGAACAGGGGATGTTGCAAGAGCCAACATTTCGACTAATGGACTTCTCTTCATTGTAGCCATGGCGTTGCAGCCTTGATGAAGTGCACTTGCCGAAAAGTTGGCTATCCTGAAACCCCGGTTCAAGGATTTTTCATTACCAGTGGCGCGACAAAACATGAAACTTCATGTTTCCGATTTTCACACCGCAAAAATTTGGGCCTATGCATTGCGGTTTCTGCGGAACGTATTGTCTCTGCTACAAGCCAGTGTGCCTTGTGTTATGTGTCTACATGTAATGCGTCTTGCTAACAGGTGCTGTAATGGCCAAGTATCACCTGAATCTCACTACATTTCACCATGGGCTCGCATATCTGCTGCAGCTACCCGTTTGGGTCGCAGTCAGGCGTTTTTCTCTGCAGAGTGGAAATCGATGCAAGCTGGAAGAATACAAGAAATAGCCCAAAATTATGAAAATATAAGCGGAAGGACAGAGCTCTACAAGCAATGCCTGCCACGCGTGCATGCATTGCTTGTCTGTCCTGCAAGATGTTAAAAGTATTACACAAGAGTCGCGATACCATGCACACGAGTCAGCCGAGGCATACCTTCTTTTATACGATGTGGTGTCAGGTACGCCAGTATATTCCATCGCTATCTTGTATCGAAGTAAACGTGAGCTCTTAGAGCGGATGTGTTTAATTTTTATTCGAAGAAGAGGTGACGAAATGAAAGGTCCCTTATTTTGGTCACGTCATGAGGGCCGCCGGTTCAATTGAGCAAGAGTAATGTTAGTGAAAGAGAAAGATAAGTGAAAGCATGATCACACGTTCACCAGATGGTTACGTAGAAGTTATCTGGTCTCTGGAAAAAGCCCAAGGCAGCGGCGACATATTAAATGGATTTCACTGGCGCTCGGGCACTCACGGTGTTACCAGATGCCGTAGCGACTCGATCATCGACGGTATGCGTAACAACACCAACGCCCGCTCTTTCAGAAGGGGTGGATCGGAGGGACCGCCGGCGACAGCTGCTGAGTCTTCGGAGTCTGCTGCGCAGCGACATCAAGACCGCGACCATCCGTCGGGCTCCGACACCGTGACCGCGCAGTGCCCAGAAAGCACGCCCATCGATCGGACGGCATTTGTCACGCCAGGCCCCAGCCACGCACCGTCATGCGCAGGCGGACTGACGCAGGCTGCAGACGTCGACGTGTCCTCGGTTCGACCTCACGATGTGCCTGTGACACGCTGCGCCTCCGCGTCTTCTACGTCGCCGGCGCAACCATACCTCTCGGTGGATCACCGGTTCGCCAACAAGGACAAACATGCGTGGAAGCATCCCGAGAAGGCCAGCGTCCCGAGCATTTCAGGATCGAGTTCTGGCCTTGAAGGTAGTATACACACTTCTGATCACCGAAGTGGTAGATTGACGGCTAAGGTACGGCGCGACTGAGCCCACAGGTGTGGGTTCGATGTATGGCCTAAGCTTTCGCGTTGCGATAGGGGCGGAATGCAATAACCCCCCTTTCCTGAATTGAGGTTCACATCAATTCAGGAAATCAAGTTGACCAAAATTAGGACAGACTCATCGCTGCGACACGCCTCGTAATTATATCGTCCTTTTGGGACGTAAAACCAGAGAACTCAACCAGTTTGACACCCATTGCTCATGTCCCGTTTTCATAAAGCTGACGTTACCAGTCGCACCAGTAGTTGGGTAATTCCAAGCCAAACGTCCCAGCCATTATGGCCTATTAGAACCTATTAGAACGTGTTCAAACCTATGAGAAGGAATCGTGCTGATTTCTTGCTTTAAAAACAGCGAATTACTAGAATAATTAGGAGGGAAAAACCTTTTGGCCACGTGGGAGCCTTCCAAATTTTATAGAATGTCGTCTGAGTGTTGTTTGTCACAAAATTCTCTGTGAAAGTATCGTTTCTTGTTTCAATGTCGAAATTGGTTTACATATTTAGCATAGCCGTTCGTGCAAGATATTCGAAGCTCAATAAGATTACTGCAGTTTTTCTGCCATAAACAGCTCCAGAAATTTCGCCAAAATGTTCTATATTTGCATTTTTCCCTTGTAACTTGGGCTATGTATGAATGTTTGAGCAATGAATAATTACTCTACGGAAGGTGTAATTCGCCTTAAAAACTTGTAGGACGCTTGTCCTTAGCCTTCAAGAGTAGAACGCGATGGCGTAATCGGCCCCCGTGCGTATCGCCGTCTTAATTGCTAGCCTGGTTCAGTTCTCGGTGGATGCCTCATCCATGCCGCAAGAAAACTAACGCCTGTGCGTGTAACATTGGCCGTTTCAAACTATCCTAAAATGCCTACTGCAAGTACAGTTGCGAGGTACCCACTAAGCCATAATTCGTCCTTTTGCGAACCAGCGAGAGGCCCGCTACGCGTCCGCAAGGCAACACGCGAACCTACGCAACTGCTGACTTTGTTGATGCCTTTGCTGATCATGATGGTTAAACATGCCTGTGTGGTTTGTAATGGGTGGGCCTTTAAAACAACCACTCGTTGAGCAATTCACATGTTTTGAAGCCTCGCACGATTGTACGCTTCTGCCACGCAATATTACCTGCGTTAAGGAGACCCCTCCCCCCCCACACGGCATTCACATAGTTTTCTTTTTCCGAAGCAGTTTCAAGCTGTGGCGTGGCTCTGTGGTAGAGCACCTGCTTTCCGCGCAGGCGGCCTGTGTTCGATTCTCACTGGAACCGAAGATTTTTGTTGTCTATTTTATTTGCATGTTTCTCGATTTTTCGGTCACGGACAACGCTGATTTTTCGCTGACAACCAACGACGCCGACACTGACGCTGACGCCGGAAGTTCTGCGTAACGAGTTCTTTAACTCTATCGCGTTAAAATAACTCCAGACCACTGCAGCTTCTGAATTTAACGAGAAAACAATCATAAATTTGATAAAATCGTCATTTTCGTTGACACTGAGACGCAGTTTACACCACGTGGCGCTCCAATTAAAGACCAGCCTTATACAACAATCGAAAGCAAATAAGCAGTTCTTCTTATACGGCAAGTTTTATTATTACATCTTTACTGCAAGTAAAAAAAAAAAATTTTGAAGTTTCCCATTGACGGCTATCTTCCCGTTCATCCCACGGCAGCTTCCCGATTGAAGTTTCCCGTTGCCATCAGTCAACGAACATAGCAAGTCTACCATAATCACAGCTTTGCTGGTTCCAATTTCACGGTAGTAGAAGGGCTCTGCTTTTTTTGAGAAAGTAAGGCAAAGTATACAACCACACCATTGTTGGCCAATCGTCGATTGCGGGCACCTGCCGTGCAATGAATGAACGTCGCCATCATCTCCCGCCGGGCGTCTTCGAAGGGGACACGCAGAGTGCCCCACCTAACTCTAGAGGTGTGCACGGGCTCCGGGTAGCCCGAGCCCGACCCGGCCCGCGGGCCGGGCTCGGGCGGGCCGACGTAATTTCATTTCGGGCCCGGGCCGGGATCGGGCTACTTGGAGTTTTATCGGGCCGGGCTCGGGCCCGGCGCAAAGCCCGATTCAAGCCCGAAATATAAAGAATGAGTGGGAATTGTGAGGAAGAACCTGCCACAAAAAAACAATGCTTGCAGTTTTTCAGCGAGTGGAGCGACAGTGTTGAGAATGTAGCAGTTACGAAAGATGAGCTCTCTGATTATCTCTCTATTGAATCGCCCTCCTGTCCATCTGAAGTTTTAGTCTTCTGGAAAAACAAGCAGCAGAGATATCTCAAACTTGCCAGGCTGGCAAAAAAGATATTAGCAACTCCGGCGACGAGTGCAAGCAACGAACGTAACTTCAGTTCGGCAGGCTACATAATGAAAAAGCGCCGCACTTCGTTGAAGCCGGAATCGTTGAACTGCTTGCTCTTTTTGCACGACAATTTGTAATCTGTGTAATAGAGACTGTTCGTCGTGTGTGGTTTGATCATATTTGTTATGCTCAATAAAATGCCATATTACCGGAAAACGATGTTTTGTTTTCGCAGCGAACCTTCGAAAAGCCGGGCCGGGCCGGGCCGGGCCCGGGATTGTGTTTTCGTACGTCGGGCCGGGCCGGGCGGGCTCGCAGCCCTTTGCCGTCGGGCTCGGGCGGGCCTTCGACAAAGTCAGCGGGCCCGGGCCGGGCTCGGGCTCGGAAATACGGCCCGTGCACAGCTCTACCTAACTCTAGCCAGCGTTCAAAAAACCGCCGACTCGGTTTATGACGACGCGACCAAATGCGTGTTCTGACTTGCCTGAAGTCACACCATAACCTGCGGAGGTGTTTAAGCTTTTCGTTCTCCGTGCGGCGTTAGCAAAACCTCGGCGGGTATGCGTCACTGGAAGCGGTTATGTGCCAAGCAGCTCTTAGCATAGCCATCGATGCCTAGTAATAGCCAATCGGCAACCAATCAATAGCTAATCCACCATCGATCAATATCAATCAATTCTGGAAACCGCTTGAACGTGCTTAGCAGGGTTCAAATACATCGACAAAACCTAGTGACAACCAATCAATAACCAATCGATAGCCAATCGATAGCCAATCAATAGATAATCGACGTTAGATCAATAACCAATAAATTCCAGGAAATGCATGGGTATGCTTCGCATGGCCCAAACACATTACCAAAGCGTAGTGATAGCCAATCGATAAAAAATCAATAGGTAATCGATAATTGATCAATAACCAACAACTTCTAGAAAATGCTTGCACGACCTTAGCCTCACCCAAATGCATGACCGATACCTTGTGATAACCAAGTGAGAGCCAATCAATACCTAATCTATCTATCAATAACCAATACATTATAAAAATGCTTGGATGAGCATAGCCTGACCCAAAAAGTTGTGATAACCAATCGATAGCCAAGGAATAATTGATTAATAGTCCATATATTCCAGAAAATGCTTGCTTGTGCTCACTCTGGCCGTACGTACGATGCGCCACGAAACAAAAGGAAGAAAGAAAAAAGAAGATGGAAAGACATAGGAAAAAATAGACACAAAGAAAGCTCTAGATAGAAAGAAACCGACACAAAAAATTCGGCAAATCCCACGCCTTGTGGGGATCGGTTTCATGCGAAGCATTCAGCGAGTAGTTGTCTATGCTGTATTATTTGGCTTTGAGCCAAGAGTTATGAAGTGGATGGACGTGTTTTTGTAAGCTTAGTAGCTGTGTGCACATCGTGGCCTTACCAGGCACGTCGACTACGCTGGCATTTAAAGGGACACTAAAGAGCAAAACGATTTTTCTCGCATTAGTAAAGTAGTCTTCCACGATACCAAAAACACCACGATTGCTGCGAGAAGACGCTTAATAAGCGAGAAAACGCGCAAAAAGAACATACAGGTGGCGACGCCATCTTGCAATTCCCGCACCATTTGCCATGACGTCACATATTTTTGACGGCGCCTGCTTGGGCCCAAGTAGTTCCTAATCGGTTAAATCGAAGTACATTGTCCTCTGAGGGGGCCAGAGACTTGACATAACAAGTTTGTGTAAAATTAGTCGAGCCAGTGGCGCCAAAATACGTTAAATGCTCTTTGAAACCTTTTACGTCACGAATGACGAAGTTCGGCGCGAAATTAAAAAATGAAACTTTGAACTTGGTTTTCTCCTCTAATAACAAACCTATGGTGGTGAAATAAACTACACAAGAGTTCTCCGTGCACACTTTATCAATCTAAACCAATTCATTGTTTCTCTTCAGTGTCCCTTTAACGGGTAGCTTATGATCTGACATAACGTCAGCGTGCACTTCAGAGCACAGACGTGAGTATTGTCGAAACGAAGTGAACTTTACGGTGCGATGATGTGAATTTCATACGCAACTTTCGTTAGCGTATTCCTCCGGGGTCGAGCAGCGCTTGAATATAGCTTAATGAATGATAGGAATGCAAATGCAATGTTTACTAGACTTTATGAAAGCGGAAGCCAGCACTGGAACTACAATTGACAATAACCCGGAATGACGCCTGTATCGTAGGAGTACATATGTAATGTTTACTACTTTGTTATAAAATTAGCTATCCAGCACTGAAACCACCATTGACGTCGCACCAACGTTACACCTGCGTAGGGTCATTTTCCAAAGCAGTTTCAAAACATGGCGTGGCTCTGTGGTAGAATACCTGACTGCCACACAGAATGCATGGGTTCGATTGCTGCTGGGATGCTGATTTTTATTCTTTGTATTCGTCGGATCAACGCTGCCGATGTCGGGTCTTTCTTCACGCTCTCGCATTTAAATTACCAGTGTCAGTTCTCGCCGTTCCCGGGAAGATAGAAACTGTCAATCACCTGCGGTGCATACCAAGTTACCGTGGTATACGGGTATGTGCCTCGCGTGTCTGGACTCTGGAGGAAATGATTTGACGACGTACGCGACAGGATTTTCACATTATTCATGTCATGACCAGACAGTTATGTTCGTCAAACCGTCTTACCCTCCCATGCTAATTTTGGTCTGCACGAAGCTAAGGAGGCGATCACGAGAGCACCCAGACGTAGGTGGCTAGATAGACGGACAGATAGACAGAAACGCTCAAAGTGCTTGAGTTCGCTAAGAAATGCTAAGAGAGAGAGAAAAAAAGAGAGCCATGTATGACAAGGGGTGGGAAAGGAAAGTGATTGTGAGGAGGAGGCAAAGAAGGAGGTAAGAGGGTAAATCGCAGAATAGTTTTGTCTGGTATAGTAGCAATGGGTAAGAAAGGAGAGGGTGGGCGAGAAGGAGGGAAAGGAGGAGGGCTACACAACCAGCCCGCTGCTTCGTCGCTCTTGGCACCATTAGTGCACAGATGCCCCATTTTTTTCTCTAACTCAGTTTCTAACTATCTATTAAGTATTATTGTTTCCAGAACACACTGATCCAGAACACACTGATCGCCGCGAAATAAAAAATAAATATCACGTGACATGTCCGCTTGCACGCATTAATTGCAGTGCTCCCTAACGTTCCACCCGAAAAGGGCCATATCATTGGGCAACGTGTATACTCATAGGCGTGCGCACAGGGGGCGCAGGGGGGGCGCCCCCCCCCTAATCACCTAAGAGGGGGGGCGCAAAATCTGCCCCGTACATTGACTTAGAAGGGTGGGGGGCGCTGCGACGACCCTTTGCCCCCCCCCCCCTAATGGGAAACCCTGCGCACGCCTATGTGTATACTGCCTCCTTGAAGGCTAGAGGACAGTGACAACAGTAGTGGCTGTGCGATGACAAGCCGGTTGCTTGCGGCGGCACTGGCGATAACAGCTGCGTCTGCTTATCACTGTCATGAACCGCCGCAAGGGAAGCCTATCGTTTGAACGCGGAACGTTGGGGAGCACTGCAACTACTGCAATCATCGTAGCTGTTTGGAAACACGTTCTGACGTATAGCAATGCCATTCGCAGGATCCGATCCGCGAGGTACGCTCACGCTGTCTGCGAGCGGAACAGCGGCGGCAGCGGCCATCGCCGCAGCGGCGTCGTACGCGCCTTTCGTGGGCGTCCACGCCGTCACCGGCGCTGCGCATGCCGACGCTGTCGAAGCTACGACGGGTCAAGATACCGCTGCTGACGCTGTCGCCGGAGCTGGCGGGGCAGATTCGCAGCTGCCGGACGCCAGTGCGAGTCGACCGTATCTGCCCCAGAGTCTCTCGCCCGGTGCGCCGCTCAGGCGGCTGTTTGATCTGCTTGCGCAGCTGGACTGCTTCTGGCTGGCGCAGGACCTGTACACCGGCGATACGCAGCGCTTGCAGAGTAGCGTGCGCGTGCTGGCCACCATGGCGCTGCTGCTGCTCGTGCTCTGGCTGGCCGCTGTCCCGAACTCTGCCGAAAAGGTGTGCCATCCATCGCGAGACCTAGAAAGTGTGTTTTTTTAGAGAATACAGCTTTTAATTTCTTTTACAAAGATGTCGTGACACACCTGTCGTCTTCGCACGCGAACTCTATACGTGGATGCAGAAATACCTTTCCTCTGGTAAGTTATCCGGGGTACTGACACGAAAATTTTCAGTTGTCGTTGTTTTTTGCACCAAAGGAAAGGCCAGGCCCTTAAGAGCCTAGAAAAGGTAGTGCTAAGCGCGAGTGAAGCCTCAAAAAGTAATTACAATATGTTTTGAAAAGCTAGTTTTGGTTCCTACCGTACCCTGATGCCCCAACACGGTATGAGCTTCCCGTAACGTGCTCGCACATTATATAGAGACGTTTCCACGGCCGCTACGCACCGTGGCTCGGTTGGTGACGCACAAGCAGCCATTTTGAATGTTTTTGTGACGCACAAGCGGCCATCTTGGAAGTTTCGGTACCTGACGTCATCACAACTAGCCAGACTGCTGCGTAAAATCACTAAAGGTAGTACCGTAGCCTGACGTCAAGCTAGTGTCGATGTCGGTAGGTGCGCCATGGAAAAATTGACTTAAATATCAAAATAAAATATCTTATGAGCATTTGCTCAGAGCCGTCTCTGCATACAGGAGATTTGTATGGCAGAGTAAACTCACGTTCGAAAAAAAAGTGCCTGTACCCCTTTAACAAAACCTGATTATTTTCTTTATTATTGACACTCGTTAATATAGGCAAGTTCTGACGCTACAAAATGACTGAACTATTCTTTTATGAATGAAAATATTGCACGTAGTTCGAGATATTCATAGTTCAATTTAAAGGCTCCGATCCAGGCGATATCGAAACCTAGCGCCCTGTGCGCGCAGAAGAGGTTGCCGCTCTGTTACTCAGATCAGAACCTCCTGAGCCAATTGGAACATTTTGCTGAACATATCGTAACTGGCGCGAAGCTAGAAAGATAAAAAAAAGGGCCGGAGGAAAGACACAGAAGAGCGCCAAAGAGACAGATTGGCGCCCTTCTGTCTCTTTCCTCCGGCCCTTTTTTATGTTTCTAGCTTCGCGCAAGTTACGATGTGTTCAGCAAACTAAAGCTCCAACTCGCCCAAAAACAAGTTCTTCTACAATTGGAGCATCTTGAGGGGCTAGTTGGTGCATTCTGGTAAATTTCTGTGAACTGCTCGCAGTTAGGAGGAGGACAACACGAAAGGAGACACTTACGCTTTATTTATTTTGTGCGCCTTCTTTCGTGTTGTCGTTTTCCTAAATATGGCACGGGCCCGGTGTGCCATACCCTGGCTACGCCACTGGCTTTCGTTAAAAGTTCTTCACTTCCTCTTCAAGGAAAGTCCCAGTCTTAGGTGCCAGGGCAGCCGCCTCTCCAGCGTGCCCGGCGTGGTAGGTTTCGATATGGCCGTTGAACCTTAAAGAGATACTGAAGAGAAGAATTTATCGCTTGTTAGTAAAACATCCTTTCACAATCCAAAAGCGCCATTCTTGCCGCAAGCAGACGCTCAGTAAGAGAGAAAACGTGCAAGAACAAGATACAGCTGGCGTCGCCACATTGGAGTTCCCGTTCCCAGTGACGAAATAAATTTTGACGGCGGCTACTAAGGCCTACATGATTCTTAAGCACCAAAAAAGAAGTGCATTGTCCTCTAACACGTCCACAGCCTTAACGGGCCAAGTTTCGAGAAAGTTTTTTTTTGTTTCAAGAAATAGGGCCGAAATATGAAGAAAGAAAGGTAGTTCGAAATCCACGATGCCACCCTGACGTTCAAGTGCAGAGATAGCGGCACGAATCTTAAGTAGAAAACTTTGACTTTCATTGACCTTCTTTGACCTTCTTGTTCTATTGATTAACCTATGAGGATGGAATTAATGACAGTAAAGTTTTAAAAGAATAGTTTGTCACTCTAAACTGATTATTTGATTCACTTTAGCGTCGCTTCAATGCTGAAAATTTCCACTTTCGTGCGACATTCGGGATTGCTAAAGAAATGAGATGCCATATATTCTAACGACCTCAAGCTTTCCAATATAAACAACTACGCCCTGAAGTAGATCGAAAATAATCACGTTTTTGTTAATTAATCATTCCTGAGTAACTTTAGCGGTGACAAAGTACTCCTGTTTCGACGTGGTGCTCGTCTGGGAAGACGACAGGTGCCTGATTGGCATAGAATTTTTTGTGTATCATAAAAAAATTACAGCCTGTGTATCCTAGTGCTTTATCGTTCAAGCTACGTTTTGGTCTTTCGCAGTCATGGCGCGCGTGCAGCGTGGGCCTGCTGCTGATGACGTCATTGACGATGGACCTGGTTGCGGCGCCAATGGCTTCGCTGTTGCCCTTCCTGTGCATGCCACTGCTGGAGCTGGCCGACGCGCGAGCCGCCGCACTGCCGTACTCAACGGTACAGCTTTCCGTATATTTAACACCGGATATTTCGTCCTCTTGGGAGGACGTGCAAAATTAATCGATCCTGACTGATTATACGTCCAATCAGAAAGCAAGAACACGGTCATTTCCTTTTCTGGTGGTTCAGCACCATTCTTTATGCCTCGTACTCTTATGGATGTCACAGCTGAACAACTTTTGAACAAGATAGCTCAGTAGGGTCCTACGTTTCCTTTCGTGATATTTAAAGGAAGGCAGGATGTGTTCCTAAAAAGTAAATCTGATTTTTAAGGATAAAAACTGGGAATAAATTAAGTTGTCTTTGGCAGCCCAACGCGATATTTTTTCTGGCCACCGGCACAAACCATGAACACGGGCAGTCTTTTTTTTTTGCGATGGAGATGTTCTGTTGATACAGGTTCAAAACTCGCAGGAGCATGTTATAACGACAGTACAATTCTCGCAAATTATTTCACTTGGCAGGACACATCTTTCATTTTATATTCTCTCCTCTCACGCCCTATGCTTCATAAGTAAAACAGGCTGTTTGGCTACTCCAGCGTTTAAAAAACAGCAGTTAGCGCAAATAAAGACGGACGCAAAGACGAGGCCGACGAGGACTGGCGCCTCTGTCCATAACTGCCTTGTCTTTGTGTCCGTCTTTATTTGCGCTAATTTCACGCTTCATAATACTGCCGAGTAATATTTATCGCTCTCTTCCTCACTTTGTTCTTTGCACTTCCCTCTTAAGAGAAGAAAAAAATAGTGAGAAGGTTTACACAGAGGCATGCTTTGCTGGGAGTATATAGGCCATGACACCCGTTTTGCGATCAGAATCCGTGTTATGCGGGTTAATCCTTGTGCCTTCCCAAATAAGCTGGCGAAAACGTAGCGTATTTGGTCAAGCAATTAATTTATAATTGACTATTTTTGTAAACACGGGAGCAGCGTGACAGTCGGACAACACTGGCGCACACGCGAGCCGTGACGTAACAAGCTGCTTGCTGTGCGAGCGTCGGCATTCCGGTAAATGATTTCGTTCGGTAGTTAGCTGCACGTGCAAACGACCTATTCCAACATTCTTAGGCTTGGCAGTGAAATTGAACGATTTGCAGCGGCTGAAACTTTGGCAGATGACGACGGCAACACTCCACGCAGTACATGACGACACACACGCCGTGGCACAATGGCGGTCGCCGGCGACTTCTAGGGCTTATTTTGCACTGAAATATTCTCTCACAGTCCACTTTTCATATAGGTATAGGTATAATCGATTCTCTACTTCTATTTTCCCCTGAAAACCGCAGCTGGTTGGGTGACCGCGTCATGGCCCCTTTAATGTTTGTTCTCCTGCGTTACAGTATGCATTTTGCATAATTCCTCTCACCCAACCTTGACGTGTCGTGCACCTCGGTCTCCTGAGTGACCGCATTATTCTACTGCACAGTACCCGCAATGTGCTTTCCCAACTGTATTATTGGAATACCAGCTATCCGAATCAGCCAATATTCCTTTTGAACGGGTAAACATAACTGGGCAAACGTCATCGAAACGTCGCAAGTAACGTTCGCAATCCAGTGCAACGTCAGCACTGCATTCCCTTCATAGTGCATTGTCACTGTTGACATGTATGCTTCGTTCCAATAGCGCCTGTCGGCGTGTTCGTATTACAACCTTAAAACAGTATCTTCGTATTCACAGACACTGCTGCGGTCAGAAAAGCTTCGAAAAATATGTTCTTTTGAAAACTTCTGCTTTGCTTTTATTGCGTCGTATGCCTGTGTGGCGGCTAACTTAGTATGGAAACGTTGAACATTTCACTAATTTTTCCGAATGGCGATAGTTAGCCTTTCTAGCGTCTAGCAACCTTGCGGTCATTGCAGATTGAGCATGATTTGAATAAAATTGCATTATAAAATGGAATAATTAGCAGTGACTGGGCACGCGACAAGACCCTTATTTCATTCTGAATTAAAATGAAAAGGATTGCTTGGTGACTTTAAGCGTGGCTCCGCAGCAACAATGTCATGCACAAAGCATTAGCCAAATTTATGTTTTAGACGGCGTCACCGTGGTATCTGAATTCTTGGAGTGGATACTCGTCAGAGATCGCAGGTTGAAACAGTATGCACGGCCAGTACCGACGCCGCCGCAATAAGGCACGTGCCCATTGTGTGTCACGAGCATTTTAAAGTGCCTAGCCTTAAATAAGAATGCACTGCCTATTTGTGTAGTCGGGCGAGGACTTCTTTTCGATAAATATATGAAAGGGAGTACAACGCTACGCAGGTTCGCCAGTTGAGTTTCCTGTGCGCCATGCTGATCGTGCTGACCATGGAAGAGTGCGGCCTCTCGACTCGCCTGGCACTTCTCATACTCAGCCACACGGGACACAAGATCAACAGGTGCGTCCGTAGTGTAGATAGCTTTTAGTAAGGCGAAAGCCTCAGTTGCCGCATCAGGCGCGAAAACTGACCGTCGGCGTCAACACGAGCGATGCAAAAAATCATCATCGCGTGACGACGTCAACACGTGACGTCATCGTTACGTCACAGATCGCCAAAACTTGTAACGACATCATGACGTCGTTATGACGTCACACGATGACGCCAGCCCATGACGCCGTCGCTTGGTCAATGAGCCGATCACGGAGGCCGGGCAAAACCACGTTAGTTGCAGGCAGGTTTGGTAGGGGGAGGGGGGGCGTTGGAGGATCAATACATCGACTGAGAACAAAAAGAAGATGGCTTTCGCCTTTGAGTCGTCTTAGGCCAATGAATAAGGGACCCCGAGACTTTTTGCGATAGCAATTATGTGAATTTTGGCTGCAGCATTGCCTTCACCGTGGGCGTCGCCGTGAGGTTCTGTATAAAGTCCAAAGCGATAACATTGCCCGCGCGTCGTATGTTCTGTTTGGGAGGGAAAGCGTACGAAGGCTTCCGATGATCGCGGCTTAAGCGGAAAGGAAATCCGCCCCCATCCATCGCGCGAAAGGCGCATGGGGAGGTCCTGGAGGGGGTGTGGGTACTGCTTCGTTCGCTTATAGCGCGATCGAACAAGAGTTGCATAACACACAATGGTACTTCACTGTGTGTTTGCACAGTGGTATGCTTCAAATTAAGATAAGAAAATGGAGTCGCACGGGTCACGTAATGCGTACAGCATATTGTGCGGGGTCGATTAGAAAACGCAATGGTTTGTTCGCAACCTTCTTTTGACCTACCTCCAAAGTACTCACTTTGTTAGAGCATGCGTTTACACTTTCCAATACGAGGACGCAACAGCCGAAAACCGTGCTTAGATATACAAGACGCTTATTCGAAAAGAGGCCATCGTCTTTTTCTTTAAAATAATAATTTGAACGATTACAATGTTCCAAAAGATTAGGGATGCACCTGGCTGCCTTTGGTATTAGAAATTTCTAGTCAGAGCCGCGCCTGTTTCGTTTGTTAGTGATTTTGTAATTTCCCTGTAATCATTGAAGCTCCTGGTATGCAGCATCCTGGCACTCGTGATAGCCGTGGCCGTGACGATGACATGCCTGCTGGATGCTTTCTGCGTCATCGTGCTCATGATGTCCACAGTAGAGTGCATCGTGGACGAGATCTACTTCCACACTGTCCAAGCCAATGTGGCCGCCGGTCAGTTTAACTGACCCCATATATACACGCAGATGACGCTTTCTGTAATGTGGACAGCGCTGAAGTATAGTATAGAGCTGTGCACGGGCCGTATTTCCGAGCCCGAGCCCGGCCCGGGCCCGCTGACTTTGTCGAAGGCCCGCCCGAGCCCGACGGCAAAGGCCTGCGAGCCCGCCCGGCCCGGCCCGACGTACGAAAACACAATCCCGGGCCCGGCCCGGCCCGGCCCGGCTTTTTGAAGGTTCTTTCCGAAAACAAAACATCGTTTTCCGGTAATTTGGCATTTTATTGAGCATATCAAATATGATCAAACGACACACTACGAACAGTCTCTATTACACAGATTACAAACTGTCGTGCAAAACAGCAAGCAGTCCCACGATTCCGGCTTCAAAGAAGTGTGGCGCTTTTGCTTTATGTAGCCCGCCGAACTGAAGTTCCGTTCGCTGCTTGCACTCGTCGCCGAAATTGCTAATATCTTTCTTGCCAGCCTGGCAAGCTTGGGATCTCTCTGCTGCTTGTTTTTCCAGAAGACTAAAACTTCAGATGGACAGGCGGACGATTCCATAGAGAGATAATTGGAGAGCTCCCCTTTTGTCCAAAGTAGCGAATGGAAAGGAAAAGCGGTAAAGGGTGGTCGCGGAAAAGGCGCTGTATGCGTGCTGGAAAACAATTCCCGCTGATTTTCTATATTTCGGGCTTGAGTCGGGCTTTGCGCCGGGCCCGAGCCCGGCCCGATAAAACTCCAAGTAGCCCGAGCCCGGCCCGGGCCCGAGGTGGAAATGCGTCGGCCCGCCCGAGCCCGGCCCGCGGGCCGGGTCGGGCTCGGGCTTTCGGGCTACCCGGAGCCCGTGCACACCTCTAGTATAGTACATGTTCTTTCCTTGGGACGTTAAACAGTGTTAGTACATTTTTTTTTCTTATGACTCCTCGAGGTCGTGGCTCAAGACACTTCAACTTTAGTGAAATGTTGCCAAATGATGACTTTGAAGACTACCTCTGTTCCTGTTTTTGTTGTTTTCTTATCACTTCATAGACTGTTCGTTAAGCCGCAGCTATAGAGTACCTTTCGCAGTGGAGAGACAGCGGTCGGGCCTGTGTTAATTCCATACTGTATTGAGAAAATGGAAAGGGCTAAATAAAAAAAGGAAAACTTAAAAAGCGAAGAAGGCACCACCTAATTTTCAGAAAGGTTATCAAAAATAGTTATTTGCTTGAAGCTCGTACAGCTGGATCCCTGCGAATTATTTGACATGTCTTTAGAAGCAGGGCCCGTATTCACAGAAACGTCTTACGCTAGTTTAGTTCTTAAAAGGACACTAACGGCAAATATTAAGTCAACATTGATTGTTGGAATAGCGTTCCAGAAACCTCGTAGTGCTTATTTCGTGCCAAGGAAATGCTTGTTTTGCAAAAAAAAAAAATATTATAATGGTCCGTACGGCATTAGCGCACTTCAAATCACCCGCCTGAACAGGCCTTCTGACGTAGCAGTTGCCTTGGCCAACGTTGCCCGCCTTTACTGCCCGGTCCCCGACGCTACGGTTTCTTGAGCAACAGCGGCCATCAACTTTGCCAACACGCAGCCACGGGCCACTCCGAAACTGTATAGTTCACTGTAACGGAGCTTAGCTTGGCCAGCAGCAGCAGAAGTAGAGTATCATAAGGGCGAAAATAGCGAGAGCCAAGCACACGCAGCAGTATGCGATACTGAAACTACCACTGAGACGCGCAGCTCGTCGAAAACGGAACTTCTGAACCCGTCGCGCCGTTCTCGATAGTAACGCCAAGAAGTTTTTTTCCATGAATCAAACAAACGAACTGAAGCAGCATCTTATTGCGTCTTGTGATGCACGGAAGGTTCTTTTTTTATTGCAACTAGTTTAATTACTAGTTAATTGTACTCGGGACTCATAACGTCATCGTATTCATTTCGAAAATATCCTATACTCGTGGCGCACGTCGTGTTCTACATTTACCTTAATTTCTCGATTACTAGAGCACTGCTGTTGATACTATTCACGTTTTAGACGTCCTCACACATTGACCTGTCACTCTGACATAAAATGTTAGTTGCCTGTAATGTTCCTTTAAGAGAAGACTTCAGCCAATCCTGTTGCTAAACATATCATTAACGATGCCGACTGGCCAATGGCAATAAGCGCCTACGAACGACAAGCTTTGCAAATACGGCCTCGGGAATTAGTGCACTCCCATGCATTCGATTCTGATAAAAAAAAAAAAAAACGCCGGAGTGGCAGTAAAGCGAGTGTGTGTGTGGGGCGGTGAAAGGCGGGGGGGAGGGGGGAAGAAAGCTTTCCATCTTTACCAAAAATCTCTCGGATTAGGCTTAGGAATGAAATATACTAGCAACTCGAGGGACTACAAGAGGCTGCATACTGCAAGTACAACTGCAGAGCCGCAAGGTTTTCAATAATGTGGCCACAGTCTCACTGAAATTAGCTGATTCCTCCCTGTAACATATTAACAAAGAACGCATATATTGGCGTATAAACATCAGTCCTCAAGACCCGCATTCAGCGATAACGTGCTACGAGTGAATTACTCCGTTGGAGTCAATTTTAACGAAGTTGTAAGATGAAAAATGTCATTACGTTAGTATTCAACGCAAAGATTTAGCTTGTACAAGAAAACAAACGTAATAGACTTGGGTAGTCCATACATGAATATCTAATTTACTTAGTGGCTTATTTCTTTTTTTCTGCGCCTTGCGTATATTTCGTTGAGACTGCTTGCACTGCGTTCTTTTCGAGTCATCATGTCAACTGTAATCTGCTCGTACGCGACTTATGTATGTGATTCTGTCCCGACTAAATAACATAAAAAATGAAATGCAGCGCCGTGATTGTTTTACATAGATCTTTTTCCATGCGTTCTGAGCTTCTGCTGATTAATGAATAATCATTTGATACAGGAGCCGATATACGCCGCTGACTTTTATTTACCGCGATGAGAGTGAGTTATAAAAGACAAAGAAAAGCGAGATAGAAAAGAGCTGCCCGCCTTTCTTTTATCCAGATGCTCTCGTATTGGGCATCGCCTCTCAGTTGTGCGACAGCCTATTTATATACGCTTCAACATGCGTCCGCAAGCAGGTATGCCTGACTCGGGCCTTTGCCCCGGAACTGGTGCAAGCCCCAGTTCGGTGCCTCTTCACCAGTCGATGGAGTCGGCCGAGCGCCTTTCGTACTTCTCCTACCGCCACTGTATCTTCAACGAGTGCGCCACCTACGTCCGGTGAGCACTAACCTCTGTCACGCACATAGATATATGTAAAAGTGCGGCATGCGTTCTCGCAAGGGTGCCGCACTGTATTTAGCTCAAGGGACATTAGCTACGCTGCTAATCCTTTAGCTTTTGCTCCTGCTTCTGTTGTTATTGAAAAAAAAAAAACGAATGAAGAAGCTTCCCTTGCCCGTACAATGACACACTAGCATAGCGTATTCCGTCGACCAAGCAAGTTCTAACTAGCGCTGACCTCCCTTTCTGAACAGTGCTTCCTCATCGCATACCTTCCCGATTTCCGGTATTGCACCGTAACACTTCCACCTTGCATGTTGGCCAATAGATAGCGGCATCTCAGCACACTGAAGAAATTAGGAAGAAAAAAAAAGTAACTCCGTTTTTCCGCCACTATATTCGAGGCCTTCCTGGGCGCCCGAACTGGCTAAATTGCTTGCATGTCCACCTCTACAACGCTAGCTGGCCCTCAAGCTGCAGTCAGGGCTTTCCACCATGCCTCCCAACATCCGACAATATTCATGGATGAACCAGCTCGCTCCACCACTGTCCACAACTGACATACACAACGTTAGAATCGTGCTGGTTAAGATTTGCTGTCTGTCCGACCAGACGTGTGCCCCAGATCTCATCGTAACAAATACAGTAAAAGCTTGTTCGTGTGGACTAAAAAGGGACTATAAAAT
The DNA here is from genome assembly GCF_013339695.2 of Rhipicephalus sanguineus. Taxonomy (NCBI): domain Eukaryota; kingdom Metazoa; phylum Arthropoda; class Arachnida; order Ixodida; family Ixodidae; genus Rhipicephalus; species Rhipicephalus sanguineus. The sequence continues at coordinate 153,803,348 of NC_051177.1, read as the reverse complement.
TGTTCGAATTATCGAGGGGCCGCTACAATGAACGGACATCGCGCCACACTGAGCGGGCAGAACCCAAACAAGCCACCTCTTGACTCGTTATCGCGAATTAGGCGCTACTACACGTTTGTGGCAGGTGATTTCACAAGTTAAGTTCATTGAGCTCTAACAGCAAAGAGAATGAATTGATCAGTCAGTGATACGCCAGAAGCAAGCACAGACATACATTCATGTGAGCAGTGAACCTTATTGTCGAAATACAAGACGCCATTTATGCTCCAAAACAGGTTTGTTTACGTGGCAGAGTTAACGCGATCAAAATTAAAGTAATCAGTAATTTGCATTTGCTTGCGTTTCCTCTGTCGCGACTCCATGATAATCGGTTGCCGCTCGCAAAAGAGCTCCAGCGCAGCGTCCGAATTCTCATCTGCTGAGAAATGCTGCTGTTTCGTTTTTTCGAATCTCTAGTAAATTTGGTTTGGTTTGGTTTTGCAGCACAATTTTGCGATCACTCGGCTGAATTCTGCGAGGATCGATGAAAACCAGGGGCTCCTAGTTCGATTTAATCGTTGTGGACATCGACGCGTTCGAATTATCGGAAGTTTTACCCCCATAGAAATACAGGGGGCTGTGCCGGGATCAGGGTGTCAGTTCGAATCGACTGTACGTTCGAATTAACCACGTTCGAATTATCGAGCGTTTGCTGTAAGTCTTTCTCGCGTTGCATAGGGGGAGTTGCACGGCGGCGCAGATGGATGGCGACTACCCGGGAAAACTGAAAACCGGAACCGGAAGAGCAAAATGCGGTAGCGCAAAAGCAGCATCGGCGCTCTTCAAAGATTTACTGTACTTAAAAGAAGCGGTAGCGACAACAGAGAGAAGCCATTGTTCAGAGTGCTCGGTTCGCATGCTGCAGAGATGCGAAATTAATATCTCGCATTAACGTCCACTTCAAAATTAAAATATTCGCGGGGTAATTTCCCAGTGCGACCCGTGAGTAATATTAAACGACACAATGTGTGTGCAGTTGCGCGTGCTGCGGGTAGCCAAGGGTTAATTAAATTCAACCTTCTAGCGTTCATGTGTTGCCGATTCCACATTGCGATGAAGACGAGTTCGACGCGAATATGCATACAAGCTTTCGAAGAAGGCACAAGGAGAACAATCGAAGAATTCGCAAGCGCGTGGTATTGCAAAAGCTGGTGTTCCTGTCGATCAGTCTTACAAGCCGTTCAGTTAGACGTTGCGACCATTGCACAAGTCAGCACATTGGGAGGAGCCATCGACGATGGTTACGTCGGAAGGGCTGTAAAGTCGTGGGCGTGGGTCCCGCGAAGATGATTACCACATGCGCGTGTTGTATTGTCTACTGAACACAGACGATTATTTAGGCTGATAAAATTTGTAATCGCCAGTTTTCTTGGTAATGAGGGAGGAGGTGGAGGCATTCGTTCTGCTAGTTGGCAGACAGCTGCGAGTGGGAAAGCTCAAGTTCCTATAACTGCGATGAATCAGACACGAACATCGCCTCTGCAACCGTAGGTTACGAGGGGGTGATGTTCAGCCTGCATCTGGAGATTAGAATTTCCGCTTCGCTCCAGCAGCGGGGTTTGTGTTCCAATCGCGGATTAGGGGCCGTAGTTCTACGCAGTGGACGAGTGCTCGCTTGCGGAGTTGGTTTTCTGGTCCTAATCTGCTCTTTAAATTCGAAATCAATGCGAAGGTAAGGCGTTCCGCTGCTATGGTAAATGGCGGTAGGAAATGCCAGTATCTATAGAAGCTCGCGCACCTGGTACACCAACCCGCTTGAGGAGGTTGAGGGTCGGGCTTCCGCGTCTCCACTTTCCTACTAGTTCTTATTCATTTTATCTCACCGACCTCGGTCCTGTCGCCTGTATACTTATTTGCTGTCGGGGACTAAAAGGTAAAAAAAAGTTCTCGACTACGTGTTTATTCATTGCTCCTTTGGGTAGTAGGGTTCTGACCTGTCCCACGTTTTCACACCGTTGCTTCTGATGTCTTGGCGCATGGATATCGTGCGCGTGCACCAGCTTCCACTACGCGAAATAATGAAACGAACGAGTACCAGCAGCAGTTAACGCTTCAGATTGCCTCACGTGCTCCCCTGCACGCACAGCTTCTTCCCCCTTCTTCCCTCGACGAACGTCGCCTTCCCGATCGTCGAATCAATCCGTCTGCGTGTGTCACGTACGACTGGCGTACGCATCAACTGCTGCTCAACGTAACCTCTATTACTCGCACTGCGTAAAGACAAACACGTCCCGGCCTGTTCATCTCCGCTTTATTCACCCTATTCGGCACGCCACCTTTTCTCAATAACCACCCTTCCTTTTCTCTCGCCCCCCACCCCCCGTCGTTCTTGCTCTTCCCCTCTCCTCCTCCACCTTTTTGGTTAGGGGATAGTGCACGAAGCATGCACATATACGCGCTAAGATAGGCAATCCGCCTCTGCCATTTTCCTGTGCTGCCGACGCCGTTTTGGTAGGGTGTTGGTAGGGGCCGGGACAACCGGTATCAGCAGAACGAAAGCCTCCGAGATACAGAGGCGTTTCGCGACTTTATCGCTAGGGGAAGGGCGCATGCGCCGTGGAATCGTGAAAAGGGCGGATTGCTGGCTCGAAGAAGACAAGACCACTTGTCGATAGCCCTTGTTCTAAGATTTTTTCCGCCATTGCTCGAGAACACACTTGTGGTGCGTAATATCAGAATAAAAAGAAACGCGAGTACCGTTCTGTGCAGAATTTATATAGCGCCTCAATGACAGCGTTGGCTCGCTTGAAATGTTGGCATTCGCGTTCGATATGCTCAACAATTTCTTCTCCAGGGACGATCGGAACTCGCTGTTCAAGGCCATGATGGCGGCAGTCGTGTACGGGTCCAACATCGGCAGTAGTGGCACCTCTCGTGGCTCCCAGCAGAGCTACTACCTGCTGCATTTCCTGCGCCAGTAAGTATATACAGGGATGCGCGCTTGCCTGAAATGAGTGCACGTGTACACTCAAACCGTCTATAGTAAAAGGATTGGCTGCTGTACATCTCATGGTTTAAAAAATTAGCTTTAACTCTCCATAATTGCGCCAGAGCCATGGTGTTATAGCAAAACGCGGTAGAGAATCAATTGAGAGTAAACCTGCTAGGATGATGCTGCGTTTCTTAAAAAATTCTCATAATAAGAAAATTCGGTTATGATGTTGCGCACGATCAGTAATGTTGTACACTTTCTTTTGAAGGTTGCTAACCGACCTAGGGCGCATGCGCCAGTAGAATATTGGCTAAAAGCATCACGAGCCTGGAACAACGGTTATTTGGCATTTGTTCACATAACTTAGTGCTTTGAGCATTACGCCAATCTTTGGGCGGTCTGTAGCAATGTTCGCTCCAGAAAAGCAAAATGCATTCCTGTCGAAAGCACAGGGATTTCTATTTATTCGAGGTAAAATGTGCGTGGCTTGAAAGAAGCCACAGTTTTGCCGCAAGGGCGAAGCAACAAATTGGAATGTCACGCGAAGAACGGCAAGCAGCTCGAAACCTGCTGCGCGCTGCTCGAGCACAAAGGACGCACGCAAAGAACACGCACTGGGCGAGTGCGAATTAACAACTGTCACAGCTCGACACTTATACTCCTGTCACACAGGGCAACTTAAGTGCACTTTGAGCGAGTGCACTTCGCCGGTAGTGTCATTTGCACGCTGTCACACAGGAACGCTTAGTGACACTCGCTGCAAAGTACACTTGCCGGCAAGTGCGTGTCGCCAAACTCACTTCGCTGCGACGGAGTGTCTATCCTCGGCAGCAGTGGCTTGCAAATAAATACGCTTATGCAAAACACGACGATCATGTTATTTTTAAACCGTCGTTCTCGTTATTAGGAATACTGCCATGTATTCAAACAAATGATACTACAACAAAAAACCTCGATACTCTCGCCCTCGGGCAGTTTGCGGTCACGTCCGCTAGGAGTATGCGGGAGCACATGCCGTGCAATGGCCGCGTCCCTCACGTTGTTTACTTCCTTGCACATGTGCAGGTCAGTCATTCTTTAATCATTTGCGATGGCGTGTGCCACGGGTGCGACTTCCGCGAAGACAACGTGGTCCAACGCAGAGACGCCGGCGCTCATACGCCTTTGGGAGGAGCAAATGATTGCTGCCAAAACACGCTCCAAACGCCCGTCACCACTACGCGTCCCTTCTGCACCGGAGTCCGCCATTTTTGTTTTCGATTCGTCTTGGATATGATACTGTCTCGTCTCGGCTCGCGATGACCAGTGACGTTATGCGGTTGCAATATTTACTTCATTTACGCGCAAAGTTCATTGTAAATTATGTTCATGCCTATAATAAGCAATTAAACTGCGAGCATTGCCAAAAATAACAAATATACGTTGCGCTACTGAATCACCAATTGCCACTGCCATCATTTCCAAAGCACACTTCTCCTTCTCGTGTAGCAGCGCGCCGCCAAAGTGACACTCTGTGAGCGTAGTGCACTCGCTCAAAATGACACTAAATTTGCCAGTGTGACCGGGGTATTACAGCGCGCGACTCAAGCACAAAACAGGACGCATGAAAAGAACGCACAGGCATACATAGGACGAGCGCGAAGTAACAATTTTCACAGTTATTACTTCAACTAGACCCCAGTTTGGCTCTTCTAGCTAGCAGCCTACTCCTTTCGCAAACGCGGCCGCGCCAGCGAGCGGAGTGACCTTCGTGCGGTCTATAGCTTCAACGCAAACATTGCGCTGAAAGCAAAAGACGTGCAAACGTCACCCCTCAAGAAGTAAGCGCTCGAGCACGGGCGACCACGCCCTGCATGTCAAAGTACAAGTCGGAGGCGTGCATTCCCACTACGGTGAAGCACTAGAGAGTTTTAGAATTGGGGACCCAAGTATCTAGGGTACTCACGAAATTTGCGAGCCGCCAGTGCGGATGCGCCGAACCCATGCCCTCTTGCGCTTTTGCGCTCGCGTTGTTCCAAGACTCAACACTGCAAAACTAGCGTGGGTCGCCAGCTAGACGACGCAGACGCAGCGTGGGAACTACGCAGCATGACCCGTGCCTTGCATAATTTTAATTTCGCCACGTGCGGTGTCCCTTGCGTTTGACGCAACGCTGCCTGCGTTTCATCCAACTCTCAAACGCTGCTGCTCTTCCTAACACAAGAGCAGCCTACCCAACGTAGCTACAAGCGGGACGAGGGCCGTGAAAGCGCCCCGTCGGGTCATCTCGCGGGTGCTATTGAACACGCTGATGTACCTCCGAGCTCTGCGTACCGCCAGCGGTAAATGGTGTATATAAATAGCTCGCCATTAGAATGATGGAGGATGTATACTGCGTGGCGGAATTGTCTAACACAGCGCGCTGCGGAGCGAGGGGTCGCAGGTTCGAGTACCCGGTCAGGTGCTTCGAAAATATTTCTGCTGAATTATTTTTATATCTGACTTTTATTGATTGATTTTTTATTTGTTGAGATAACACTGCAGGCCTCTTTAGAGGCCCAAGTAGGAGTGCATACAAATACATACAACTGATGCATTATACATAACATACAGTTAGATTCATAAAAAAACAAAAAAAAAGAAACAACGCCAATCATTGTAACAACAAAAAAAGAGAAACGTAGATTGTATATACATGCGTATGCACAAAAACGCCAGACACTGTAACTGCAACAACAACAAAATAAGTAGAACAACTGATAAGTAGACAAACTAAAACTGGGTGCTCAAATACGCCTATGAGCTGTAAAATAAGTGCCAGCAAGGCAAAATACCACAGCTTTCTAAGCATTCATATTAGATTTTGCTAGTATAAAAATGAGCCAAATACTAAATAAAGGCAAGGTATGAGATATATAACACATACATACATATGCAGGACATGACGATGACGGCGACGGCAAAAACACGTCGAGAGAGCCCATATAATTATTGCAATAATAAAGGAAGTGTGCCATGTATGTATGGCTCCGCCGTAAAATCCCACAATCCCTGTAACTTTATGCAGCTGTCCCTATGGATATATAAATATAGCGTGTTGAGGAAAATAGCAGATGATTTACAGTACTGTGTACTCTACTAAGAGAGAGCGGTATGCCGTCCCTAAATGAACTTCACCTTGCATTGTGAATTTGTGCTTAGAAAATTGCAAGCGATTGACAATGATCTGCACACTGATATGGAATAGCTACATTATGCTGCATCGTTATTAAGTCGCGCACAGAGGAAGTTCAGCTTAGAAAAAAATGGCGAGCGCATAAGAGCAAGGCGTCCTCAACTATAGAATAGTGAGTGTCTCAGCGCCGTTTAGCTTCATATTATGGCGAAAGCCTTAGGTTTTGTCCACATGTCGCACATTGGCACATTTTGTTCGCATGACGTCTTTGTCTTGGGGTATAGGCGTCTCCACAATTGATATATTCAGATTCTGTATTGGCTGCAATTTTCCATAATAAATGGTTCTAACGTAAGTGTTTTCTTGCAAATACGGGGCATGACCACCAATTTCAAGGATGCAGTGAATCATTGGCATTCTTCTAGTTCATTATACGCAAGCTGGCCTATGTAAACAGAAGCTTACGCTTACGAAGAATGAGAAAGAAATGTAGAGGTCACTGTTCGAATACCTCCAGCAGTGCGCGTGCTAATCACGGTCAAGCGCACGTTCCTGCGTCTCGTTTGTCGTGCCAGTATAGTGACTTCGTTGCTCGTAACAAGTTCTCTCTGTAAATAGGTGAATGTCGTTAATACAGGACGTACAAGGGCGCGACCACGCTCAACTACATCACCTGGACAGCGTACTCGGCGCCGTCCGTGGTCGCATCGGCCGTGTTCCTGTGGTGGCACCTCTGCAGGCGATGGGTGCCCAGAGCGTGAGTGGACTTGGGAACATACATACTCTTCAATGTTACCTCTGCACCAGCCCGCCGCGATGGTCGAGTGGTTATTGTGCTCGACTGCTGTTCCGAAGGTCGCGGAATCGAATCCCGGTCCCGGCGGCCGTATTTCGACGGACGCGAAGTGCTAGATACCCGTGTGCTTAAACTTCGGTGCACGTTGAAGAACTCCATGTGTTCGAAATTTCCAAAGCCCTCCACTGCTGCCTTCTCTCATAATTTGTTTTGGGATATAAAAATTCTACTACTATTATCATCATCATCATCATCATCTGCATTTGGAGACGGTTTTGTACGCAAGGGCCCACTACTTAGGAGGTTGTTTGTGCACGCGAAAAGGTCCCCTTCAGGCATCGCGTACATATTTCTGGACGCGATTGGTCTTCGCCAGTTGCGTCCGGTGATTGCAAAGAAAAAGCAATAGATGTTCGGGTCAACACAACCCCTTCCACACTCAACTCGTAAGTTTTTTTTAAAATCTTAGTGGGCAGCGTATAATAAAGGATGACCGCTTTAATTCAAACATTACCACCTTTCACGGGATGTTCGGTATATCTCTAGTGCTATTGCTGGCAAAAAATTATTTTTTTTTCTAGAAATAGTTCCATCACAAATAATTAGCTTCGGCATTGACTTTGAGGTGGCAGTTCAATTCTTTTTATTGAAAACCGCAATAATATAAACTACAAGACAAATGTGCATTTAATTACACCGTAATTATCGTAATTCTCTACAATACGCACAAATCAACACCCTGTCGTCGTAACTTTCTTCAAACTTGTAACAAATTATTGAATATTCGACACATATTCCTGAACAGTCCATCTTATTTCGCGCTGTAAAGGGTGTTGCTTTCGATCAGTGTTGGCGGTAACGCGTTACAAGTAACGGCGTTACCGGTAACGCGTTACTTTTTTCAGTAACTTAGTAACGTACTCGTTACTATTTCGGAACTGTAACGGGTGACGCACTTTCGTTACCATTTTTCGGCAACGTGAGGTGTCACGTTACTCGTTACATGAATTCCAATTATCCGGGCAGTCTTACACAAAATTCAGTCGTCTTGTAGGAGCGCCTTTCTCGGAGCTCGCCCCGGCGTTATTTTGTTGCTGCTGCGGACTGCGTCGGCCCGCCAAGCGTTGTCAGAGTGACCCCGCACGTGGTCCTTTCTTTACGCGGGGGTAATTGCAATGGGGAGCGAATTCCCAAAATTTATTAAATAGATCTGCTATAGTTTCGGCTACCTTGCTATCGAGGTTCAACTTGTCGCTGATTGTCGATGAAGCGAAGTGTAATGCGGTCTTCGTAACCGTCAAAAGCGAACTGTCGAGATGTGCTCGGCTTGTGGACATCAAGACTCGGTGTTAGCTCCAGCGCAAAGGAGGATGACTTCTTCGGAAATACCTTCTGAACGTAATCGCCAACTGAAGATCAGCGACTGTCTCGGTACCTTTGGTGCCACATGGCATCGTCATGAGCGGGCTCAAGGAATACTTTCCGCGCGCTCACCAGCTCTTCCGTAAGTGAATACAGGAGTACCATATAGTGCGTCCGTAGAACTCCTATTTAGCGTAGGTGCGGACGTATTCGCTAATAAACGAGTCAAGCTGTCCGAATAAAGCTTTGAAGCGCAGCTGTTGCTTATATTCAGCAGCTTGTAGTTACATTAGGGAACTGCACCTGCAATACTCTAGCACTGTTTATCAACTTCGTATTCAAAATTAGTTTCGCTCCTTGCTATTTGGAACGGCGCCTACGTTTCTGGTTGTTGAAATCCTGAGCAAGCGAGGCTGACCTTGAACACTTCACATACGCAGTCGCAATATTTGAGGCAATTATGCAGGCCATATTGAAAAAAAAAATACTTGTTTACGTGCGCAAATATTTTCCCCCTGATTTATGCCATTTAAGCATTCCTTTATTGCTACAAAATCTGCGCATTTATTTTCGTAGTAGAAGCACGCCGTCACAATTACTGCAGGCTTGTTCAGCGGTGTTTTCATTGCGTAGAGCGTTGATGATGAAATCGGTCGCTTTGTGTTTAATACCCATTCCGAAAAATAGCTTCCCCATGTGCCACAGAGTTAGATGCAATCACATGTAACTATACAGGTAACTTTAGGCCACTAAAGTACTGCGAACATACGGCAGATTTCTGCAAATTGTTCTCGTTTAATCAGTATTTCGGGTAAGATTTTGGCTTGGGCGACAACTTTAATGTTGCATGTGAATAGGAGTTTATAAAGTCGCTGTTGTAGGTTATTGAGGTGAAGACGCCCAGATTATTATTTCCGACTATGGTGTAACGGCAGAAGTAACATCCGTTGCTTTTTTTCGGTAACGGTAACGGTAACGCGTTAACTTTTTTTTATGGGTAACGCAGGGCGGTAACGCGTTCCTTTTTACTTTAGCGTGACGAGTAACGTATTTAGTTACTTTTTTTCGGTAACGCATACAACACTGCTTTCGACCGACTCTTGACGCCGCAATTTTCCGAAAATCTATGCGGAGTATATAAATATGGGAAAGGAAAGTGGACGAAAGTAGAACTTGCCGCAGGTGGGAGCCATACAGGTGAATCCCACATAAGGCGAGTGGTGCTTTACCATTGAGGTACTGCGGTGACTATCCTCACTTAAGCTTTCTAAAGCGCTTTATTTAGGGAACAATATCAGGTCTGTGTGTAGGAGACAGACCCGAGTAGTCGGGGCTGAGGAAGCCTGCGCTGTCCGTGGGAACCAGTGCGTTGGTCCCGTTTATTCAAGGCAGTGAAATATTAGTGAAGTTTCTTGGCATTATCGCTCGAAGAAATAAATGAAATCAAATGCCCGTTTGTTCCTTCTACAATGTCTTGTCTAAGATGCTGACTCAGCAATTCAAGAACGGCAAAAAATATAAAAAAAATGCTCTAATACGACTTATGTGACGCCATTCCTGTTTTAATCTAGTAGGAGAGTCAGAAAGCTGCGATTTCTTTCTAACAATAAACAAAAACTAATATTGACGAAGCAGCGCAGAAAACTCACCTCCACTAACACATACCGAGTGCTTCAAGAAATGTGTCCAAAATCCTCAAAAATCAGGGAAATGCGATATTTGTTCAGTGCCTTTACATTTTTTCTGTAGCCACAGACATCTTAAGATGCCTAAAGACATCGCTTGGGGCAGTAATCAAGAAAGTTAAACTAACTTTTTAATTACTGGAGTTACGTGTTTATCTCCAATATGGGAATTGAAGTCCTTCATGCGAAGAACCCATTGCAGCTTTGAGATTTGGAAAACGTGGCCTCTAGCAATAATTGCCAAGTAATGAAATTCACCCAAATTCAGCGGCAAAACCGAAACCGAAACGCGGAAGAGCGCAACTGCCGTATTCTCCTGACGCGTCCAGATTGACTGAGCGTCGTTATATCAACCATCAACCGACTGCATTGTGTGGGGCTGCGCTTGCAATTATGGTGCACATACGTTATCCAACGCCCAAGAACTACACCTTTGTAATCGTTGTCTTGCAAAGTGACGTCATTCTGGTCGTCTGCTTGTTGCACTCATCGGTGCTTCGGTTTCGTTGAATTTGGTTGAAATTCATTACGCCACAATAATTACTAGAGGGCTTCAATTCTCCTATTTGACATAGCTGCCTAAATTCACTAATTAATAAAGATATTTAACTTTGTTAAACACTGTCCCAAATGATGTCTTCAGGCATCTCAAGATTCCTGGGACTACAGAAGTAATCGTGGAGGCATCTAACACATATCGCCATTTCCTGATTTTTGAGGATTTCGGACGCATTTCTCGAAACATCCGGTATAGCAGACACTCGTGATCCCAAACCCACCCACGACTTTGATGACTTTGATGTGTGACTAAATGCGCATAATATTACTGTCGCAGGTTGCAGAGTACGGCTTGGAACCACGACGACACAGACGTCTGCCATGTAAAGTACGCCACGATCAGGAGACTTGAGTAAGTGCATATGATGCTTTTCCATAGTATTATTGCCTGTGGTAATAATAGCAGCATTAATGATGGCGTGGATATTTGGCGTACACTTAAGACAAACAAACAAACAAACAAACAAACAAACAAACAAACAAACAAACAAACAAACAAACAAACAAACAAACAAACAAACAAACAAACAGAACGCTTCAACACTGAGCCTACTACCTCGGGGTATAACTGTAAACTAAGAGATTTGAGTGGAAAGAATGTAGGTGTGCTAGGTACATAGTGCTGTGTGAAAGCATGTATACTGGAACCGTGCACATAGTGCTGTGTTAAACTGTGTATAAGGGATGTCCCAGCTATAGGTTTAGCCACCTTGAAGGAAAGACATGCAAAAACTCGTACAATATACAGTTATTTAATTTATACGTTGTTTCTTCCTCTCAATACACTGTCACCAACAGTACTATGTTTGTGCATGAGTGATTTGGCTAACCAGATAAGAAGAGATGTTAAAAAAAGAACACATTAGTTAACGTTAGGCTGGACACCACCTATCTTTAAACGTTTTTGTTATGGATAGATATCTTTCTGTTCAGAAAACTCTGCTTAATATGATATCAGAAAGATAGAGACAGAAGAAACGATACGACGGATAAGCTCTTGTTTCGTCTCTTCAAGTAACTTAGGTGTTGGCACTTCTGTCTGGACATGCGATTTGAACGTACTTACAATTCTTAATATGTTGGCTCGAACAGTGACAAGTGGCGTCGTCATAAGGGCTCCCACGAAACTGCGTGCGGTTTGTCTATGAGCGCAACTGCGACTCCAGAATATGCAGGAGAATAGATCCGCCGCCACCTATTAAGGCGAAAGCCTTAAGTGATTACGTTGGCGCTCCTCTCCGCGAGAACTGCGCGCGAGACTTTGCGAGGCTAGTCCGCCGCGGTGGTATAGCGGTTACGGTGCTCGGCTGCTGACCCGAAGGTCGCGGGTTCGATCCCGGCCGCCGCGGTCGCATTTCGATGGAGGCGAAATGGTAGAGGCCCGTGCACTTAGATTTAGGTGCACGTTGAAGAACACCAGATGGTCGAAATTTCCGGAGCCCTCCACTACGGCGTCTCTCATGATCATATCGTGGTTTTGGGACGTAAAACCCGAGATAATATTACTTTGCGAGGCTTTTCGAGACCAGTTCAAGAAATCCACGTCACCTTGTCTGAGTGAGCGGCGTATGGAGAGGGAAGGGCTTGTAGTCACGTTACAGATCGAAAAAATTTGTGACGTCATCATGATGTCATACGACGACGTTAAAAAATGATGGCATCAGCTGACATCTGGGCCGACCCCGAAGGTACTGCGACGTAAAGTAGGGTGGTAAAAGATTCAGGGAGGGCGGCGGTGATCATGCAATCATCTGAGAACGTTAAGATAATTTAATGCCAGTCTCTCAAACTGCCACTAGTTATGTCGTGCAAGAAGTCGAGTCCGATAGCGTAACTGAATTCATCACTAAGCGTAGTGCAGGCTTTCACCTTCAAGTATTACAATGTGAAAAATGCCGCAGTACTTCTTTTGTACAGAACTTAGCGGGAAAAAAAGCACTTCATTTTTTTTCTCTGCACAAGTGATGAAAACATGAAGGCACTTTTTTCTATCTAGAAGCGACAGAAGCAAGCTAGTGTTCATAATTTTCTGTAATGAGCTTTAAAGGGACACTAAAGAGAAACAATGAATAGGTTTAGATTGATAAAGTGTGCTCGGAGAACTCTTGTGTAATTTATTTCACCACCATAGGTTTTTATTAGAGGAGAAAACCAAGTTCAAAGTTTCATTTTTAAATCTCGCGCCGAACTTTGTAATTCGTGACGTCAAAGATTTCAAAGAGCATGTAACGTATTTTGGCGCCACTGGCTCGACGAAACTTCCACAAACTCGTTATGTCAAGTCTCTGGCCCCCGGAGAGGACAATGTACTTCGATTTAACCGATTAGAAACTACGTAGGCCCAAGCAGGCGCCGTCAAAAATATGTGACGTCACGGCAAATGGTGCGGAAATTCCAAGGTGGAGTCGCCACCTGTATTTTCTTTTTGCGCGTTTTCTCGCTTATTAAGCGTCTTCTCGCAGCAAGCGTGCTGTTTTTGGTATCGTGGAAGACTACTTTACTAATGCGAGAGAAATCGTTTTGCTATTTAGTGTCCCTTTGAGTACAACATGTGAATGAGATTAAAGAGATGGGAAAGACCAGGAAAATCTGGGGCCATATTCTCAGACGATCACTTTCGGAGATATCACCAAATTGTCGCTTTCCATGCGCGCTGATTAACTGATACGGAAGACCTGCAAATTTACAACGCCATCAAGTTTTTCTGACGGCGTTAGTTTTCCGACACATTGCTCTACGGTGATCTTGACATGCCTTGAATTAACGAGCACACCTTTTCACCGTCGATTGGTGGTAGAGTCTGTCATTTCAGTGACATGAATGGTGGCTTCTTCTCATGAAGTTAGGCATGGACCGGTCATGTTGAGACGCCACGGAAGGGTACCGTTGCTGATAGCTGTGAGTACGCCGTTTTAAGGATTAAACAAAAACATTCAAAAATTAAATTGCGCTTCCGGTACTAAACTTCCTGGATCCCTCTTGCAATGTCCTAAAACGACCCGAACAATGCATTGATCATCCTTCGTCGGGTGATCAATGCGTGCTATGTATATGATCATCCTTCGCCGGATGATCAACGGCGCGCTATTTATATGCACCATATGCCGGTGGCGGTACTCAGAGATCGGGTTACATCAGCTTGTTTTCGTTATCACTAGCGAGATGGCGCGAAGGGCTCGAAGTGCGCGCTTTAAAGGTTGTGGCCCCACACGTTGAGATGAGCGTGCGCATCTACAGGGCGTGGTCGCTCGTGCGTGCGCGCTTATCTTTTACGTCTTGCGCTCTCATCGCAAGTTTGCTTTGAAGTTACAGAGAGCACGAAGGTCACTTCGCTCACTGCAGCGGCCGCTTTCGCAAAAGAAGCGCGCTGCTCCCAAATAAATAGGTTACAACTGTGACAGTTTGCGCTCGTCCTGTGTATACTTGTGCGTTCGTTTCGTGCGTCCTCCTTTGTATTTGACCAGCGGGCTTTAACTGTCGAGCTGTGACAGTTGTTAGTTTGTGCTCGTCCTGTGTATGTTCGTTCCGTGCGTCCTTTCTGCTTGAGCAGCGCGTTGCGAGTTTCGAGCTGCTTGCCGTTCTTCGCGTGACATTACAACTTGTTGCTATAGCATTCATTGCTTCGCCCTCGGGGCGAAGCAATGCACAACAGACGGTCAACTACGTCTGTGAAGACTCGTTTTACTTTCGTGTTATACCGATTTCTATGACAGAGGGATCAGTCATGTTTTTTCTACGTCATCCTTTTTCGTACGTCGATTCGGAGCTGTTAGCATCGTCATCATGTACGCTACAGCCACCTCGCTCAGGCTTCCGTTCTTGTATGCTGCATTTCACGAACATCTTACATTTATTTACTTTGTATTTCCTTCAACACATCTCTCCTGACTCTGTTCCCTTCTACTGATTGAACAGGCACAAGTCTTACGAGACCGTGGCAATAATTATGATGGTGGCCTACGTCAACTGTTCCCTCGTCGGCCAGGATTGGATTAACATTAACGACGATACCAGGTAACCAGTTCCCTGGTAATATTATTTACAAGGCGTATAAACGTGCGCGATGACATTTGATGCGATATGCAGCACTGGATACAAACCACTTGCTCAGACCATATATTTCTCAAAGGAAATAACACGGTGACACGTGTAGTAAGAGGTGGGTGTGGTGTAGTGCAGTCAAACGAAAGATAATCATTAGCATTTGTTGTAAAACCATGTTGAAAAAAATGTGTGCATACTGAAACAACAATTTAGGAGGCATGAGTCCGTGCGCCAGCTGTATTTGTTTTTATCATATAGCTATTTCCAGCTTTTCATTATCAGTAAACGGTGGGTTCTGTTGACATATGTATCTACGGGAACACTGTGATTGCCAAATATTTGCACCATCAAGAGCTTTACCAATTATGTAGTAAGGTAGGAGTGGTTCGTGGAGGAAGGTGAAGAGTCGGATGGCATATCGAGACGCTAGCGCGTTGGTGCCCTTGGCAAAAATAAAGATGTCTGGATACGAGCCAACACCACGATGTGATTGAGGCAGGCCATTGTGAGGAATCACGAAATAATATTAACCATGGGGGTCCTTTAATGTGTACCTGACTGTATGTGCGTGGGTGTTTAGGCGCTACACCTGTTAGAGTGCGGCAGCGATGGCCGGGAACTGAAACCGTGTCCACGAGCTTAGCAGTGCTGCACATTATATCCTCACCTAGATGCACCATCAGCATCGATACCATCAAAGAACGACACGATACCATGGTGAAGCCTTGCGACTTGTGGCACCGCAGGAGCAATATTTCTTCAGTCATACGGTTTATTACCCCAATCCCAGCGTTCATGGGAATCCTTTCTATACGTCACCGTGCAGCTCGGTTCGCTCGGAGACGGTGATGGCGGGCCTGACGTCACTTGCCTTCATGGTTCCTACGAGGCGTAGCCGCGGCTCTCTGAATGCGGGTGTTCTCTCGGCCGACGTGATCCAGACTCGCATGCCCTGGGGTGTGTTCCTGCTGGCCGGAGCTGGATGCGCCATGACACTCTGCTTTGAGGTACGAGGTCACTCGTACAGTGGCTTTTGCTCCTTCGGGAGGCATTAAATATATTCAGCTCATCTGCATTGGTATAGAATACTGGACACTGCACTATTTTCCTTGTCGGTCCCTTGGTTGAGAAGACATTTAAAACGACAGTTTCTTCCAAAAAAGGAAAGCCTGAAAAGCGTTAGTACAGTCAAGCGCGATTTGAAGGTTATCGCGCAAGCATCAACCAAGAACAACAGCGCCACTGCGCAGAACCCTCTTTCGAGGAGTGGAGGTATGAGGCAAGCTTCCCTCACACTTTTTGCTGAAGGCACTCCCGTCCCAAGATGGCGCATTTACATGTCTTTTTTTTCTGGTTCAGGTAGCAGGTACTGGTGGTATTCAGCGATATGTGTTCTTCGGTGTGGTCAGAATTGGACACTCTGAAGTTGCATTTGGCGTGTGTAACGGCATTGCTGCCGAGACCGAAAACATGGGCCACCCCATGCAGTACTCTGAAGAGCATCAGATTTGTTTACCGTACGCGGAAGTAAGAAGCGATCAAGTCTGCGCTTGTCGCAACGAGTGAAAAGTCTATGGCCAATTTAGCAGCATTGTTTCCTCCCGCCTCTTGCTACGGCATCAAATAGAAAGCGTGCCGAGTTCGTCGTGGGGGCGATTGTGTTAGCGTAGAACAGCCTGCGAGGGTGAAAAGAATGCCATATCTCGATTTTTCACTGTTACGAAGCGGACCGCTAGGCCCCTGGGACGCGCGATTACCTTTGCTTTGCGCTAAACTGTACAACTATACACAAAGTTTCGTAGTTTTGTAGCCACTTATTGGTAAGAAGTGGCAGGACACAGATCGTTGTCAGTCACAATAATGACTGTAGTAAGGAAACGAAGTGGCACAGGCACAAATTGAAGGCTATATAAAGCGCGGCAGATATTCGCTTTCTAACTAAAAACGCATCCTGTCGCACACCGAAGGAAGCACATATACTGAACACTTCAGGAGCGCTTTTCCCAGGGCAAACGTTTCGTTCTGCCGCATCGCGCGTGTCTTTTTCTGTCACTTCTTTGAGACTCAGCGGGCCGGAAAGGAGCTCGTACGGAGTCGCCACTCTTCAATTTCCTTCCATATCGCACGCAACCACGCGTTTAGCGATGACTATGCTGCAGCGCAATGCCAAGCCACCGATGCCTTTCGCAGGCCTAATATGCGACCAATATATGCGTCCAATATGCGCCAACATGCGCAGACATAATCTGCGTCCAATATGCGACGCCCAGAAGGGCGTCGCATATTGGACTATATATTGGGCTATATATTGGGCGCAGAACTTGGTCGCCATCCGGCGGCCTGTTAAATGTGATTGAACACCACGGCCGTACTAGAGGGAAATGCAAAGTGTGCCGTGCTGCCCCGGTAGCCCGGCCGCGATTGTTCTCGGGATGAGCGCGTGAGCGGGTGAACGCTGTTACAGCCAGGTGAGGCAGGCGCGCGTGGCAGAGCTATTTTTGGTTTTGATTAGCGTGATGCTATGAGCGAGGCCGACGCTTATCCGACGCTTGCGCTAAGGTCGCCACCTCGGGGTGTGTTAAGGCATTGACAAAATTAAACTTCCATTGAAAACGCGCCGAATGGGACGGACGAGC
The DNA here is from genome assembly GCF_013339695.2 of Rhipicephalus sanguineus. Lineage (NCBI taxonomy): Eukaryota > Metazoa > Arthropoda > Arachnida > Ixodida > Ixodidae > Rhipicephalus > Rhipicephalus sanguineus. The sequence continues at coordinate 153,786,142 of NC_051177.1, read as the reverse complement.
TAACGCGTTGCAGGTGCTAATCGCGGAGGCCACAGCAATAACGAATTACTTTACTTTACCGCTCCCAGGGGGCAACACCAACCCGCCGACCGGGAGAGTGGTAGATATAAAAGGCGCGTTTGCAAAGCTTCTAGAGCCTGTGGCCGCGGCGCAGTGGATAGCGTGCCCGGCATGTGTTGTTGCAGGACAGAGCGGTGGTGGGTTCGACGCCCGTTGACGGAACCTTTTTCTTTGCCATCTGATCCTGTAAATTTTTTCGACGCCATTTCCGTGACAGAAATACGTCACTGAAGTCTTGGTGGACCCCAGCATAAAACACTTTCGTGTTAAAACATGGTGATCTCTCAATAGGGCCGAAATGAACGTAACAATTCCCACTGCTGTAAAACGAGATGCACCTAAGAAGCGAAATTGGGGTACTCTTGAGTTTAGCCTTCAAGAGTAGAACGCGTTAGCGTAATCGGGCACGCTGCTAGCAGTCTTTCAATGAACTCAATTTTCATTCATTATCCGGACAGTTCATTGGCCCTTATTCTAGGCTATGCTCCGCTATCATATGTGTTTGGGGGGGGGGGGGTGTAAAACCGTGTTCCATCGCGGCGGGTGGAGGGGGTTAGTCCTTGTGTGGCTTGGGGGTGCGGGGGAGGGGGTAAGCGCTGCTCTGGCTTGGAGGGGCCAAGTGCCCCCTTTGCAGCCCCCTGCCGACACCCATGTCTAATATAACTCGTACCCTAAACCAGAACAACCGATTTTTATTTTCATGAAGGCTTTTTATTAATATTCGGGAAGCCGGAAGTAACTGCTCGAACGGATAGGCTCGGTACCAAGGAGCATTAATTTTTTTAATCCTCCTTGGTCGGTACCAAGGAGGATAAGAAAAATATTGTGGCAGCTTCGCACTAGTGGTGCCAAGCCTGAAAGAAAAGCAGAGTTTGGCGGCCTTCCTTGTTTCTCTTTTTCTCTGCTTCTGGTATGCTTTTTTGTACCTGTTTCTTTCAGCTTCTTTATTCCTCTTTCTATTTCCACTCCCATTTCGTTGCACTAAAGCTTATTATTCACCCCCTCCTCTTCTACCTCCCCCCTCCTCCCATCGAGGCTGTAGGGGCAACGTGGCGATTCGACTCTGTGGCAGCGCAGACGCATGCTTTTTCTTTGGCGCCATGTAAGAGCGTGCTACCTCGTCTCCAACGTTGTGAAGATTCCGCAAGTACCAACGGCGATTCTCCGCCGTCTAGTGTTAATGCAGCAGATAACACTGCTGCATTAAGTGCCGCTGAAAGGCAACAACGTCGACGGACGAATGTCGCGCAAATGAGTGCTTTGGGGCAGAGACACGCCAGCGGGAAGCGGAACGCCGTCACGCGTTCACGGCACGAGCTACGAATTCTGCCTCTCGCGTTCCTGAAGCGCTGTGTAGTAGTGTATACACGAGCAGAGGTGTAGGTTACCCAATTACTGGACAGTACGCACCTTGCCATTTCTCTCCTGAAATGTTGACGCTTTCCATGAGCGCATGTCGTTGCGCCAGTATGTGCTTGTTGATACCATCTTTGCGCAGGATTCACCATAAGCTTTGTCCGGGTGTACGCTAATCGATTTCAGCTACCACACAGGTTTAATCATGATCACTTACGTTAGTCGCCGGATGGAGATGTGCCACCAGGCGTCACCGTAGGTGCAGCCGCATCGAACGGTGTCGCCAAACACAAACATACCTTGTGGAAGCTCATGTATAAATGTTCAATAAATATTAAATTATTGTCAAGACACGTTCAACTTCCGTGTTAAACCGACTCGTATGGTGGATGATCTATGTTTCTTTTTATATAGTAAGAGGCGTATGTAAGAAGTATGACAGTCAGTAGATTTGTACACGTTACAGAAAATAGGTAACCGATTACAATTAAAATTACTTCCTTTTAAGATATATTTTATTACAGTGATCATTTAAAGCCCCAGAAATGTAACTGAGCAATTACAGAAGTGTAATCGATTATTTTTGCGTTACTCTCCTTCAAAATGTTTTTCCCGTAACACATGACAGAAGTTTACTCAAACTGCAACGAACTACTGTAGCTTGCATGGTAGAGAGAAGGCTGGAGGCTTGCGTGAAGGATGAGCGGACACTCTGAGCTCTGTGAATAGGGTTGCACGTTAGCTTTCAACAGGAGTTGTTTTTCAAATTTGTGGTCGCTGATTCTTTCGTTTCCTCGTGAAGAGGTCATGCAGTTGCTGCACTGAACACATTATCAATGCGTGCGCTGCAGGGAAGGGCGGTATTATAACGTAGGAGCACCTTGCGCACCAGCTCGTAGTGGCTCGGTGCTTCGATGCTAGTGTCCATGTGCACTATAAAGTGTCCCACTTCGCTGTTGCTGGCGCTCGGGTAAGGCGAGGCAGGTAAGGCCAAGGAAAAGGTGAAAAAAAATAGGCTCCGTCAGAACTGGATGGGGGGTCCCTACAGAGCGGTCCCATATTTTTCGAAACGAGAACTGCCGTAGAACACTGGTTATAATTTGATTTTGAAAACAAAAAGTAATTGGTTATTAGTAATCAATTACAAGAAAATGTAAGTGCATTACCCAGAACGTTGCAGATTCGAAAAAGTAACCGAGTATATTACAAGAAAATGTTGTTGACTTCAAGTAATCGATTACTTGTAACTCCTTACGTACTGTTTAGAAAAAAAATTATTTACACTATGTACAAAGCATAAATTATGCGTGACATATCAGTGTTCAGGGATACATTCACATTTTCACTAATTTGCATCGCAAAAACCAACACTTTCGCATAGGGTGAACAGCAGAAGTCTGATCAATATAACAACAAACGCACATAGCTCACAAGTGACACAATAGGGAATAGGGTAAATGGGTAGGTGTACATAATTTTCCATCGTGTACATCATTCAACTCGGTGGTATATTCACCAGGACATGAGACACCAAGGTGGCGAACACAGATCGAAAGGGCGAGGAGACAAGCACATCAACTCCGACCCGACGATGCGACCTAGCATCATGTCGGCCGAAAGAATAAGTTGGACCCGTTCATGCTCAACGCCACAAAACGGCATGACCAATGGCGCAGAAGCTCGCGCTCCCCCAAGAAGAATATCTCCTCAGAGAGGAGCGCGAGGATCTCACGCCTCATGCGCCCCAATATCGGCCATAACGCACGTCGGCGGCAATTCCCAGCGACGGCTTCGCAGCGGTTGCGCCAGAAGCTGAACAGGCCGGCGGCTAGTAAGAGTGCCGCGAAGCACCCTCGTGGGAACCAGCCGCCGGACACGAATCCTCGGACACCCTGTCCACGAAAACGAGCATGAACCGCGCGCCAAAAAATGTCGGGTGGTCTCAACCATGACGCAGTTGGGGCAAGTGTAGGTGCGTACCACCTGCCACCATTGCAGCCGATCTCGAGTGGGGAGCAAGCTCCAGCCCCATCGCCAAAGTCTCGAAGGTTACCCGGCAACGCCGCTACGGCCATGTGCTTCCGCGGGCGACTCATTACCGCATGCCGGTGCCGGAGTACCAAAGGCTGCACAAGGGCGGCCATTGTGTCCACCACTTTCGCTTCGGCTACATCAATATCGGGGCGAGTAGGCTCTAGACGGCGGTGGAAGGCTACGAGGGCACGATACACAGTCGTTAAATGGGAGGACTGCGGACCACAGTTGATAGGACCAGCGGGCACTAGGACACGTAGGGATGGGCCCAGGTGGTAACGCGCGAGTGTCTGCGCTGGCGTACCATCATTATTTAAAACGCGGAATAAAGTGCCGAGAGACAGGATGGAAGCCGTAACGGCCACGTAGGGGAACGCGAAGCCTCCTCGGCTGCGCGGTTGCGCCTACGTGGGGCGCGATAATTCCGTACCACCAGACGAAAAGAACGAGGTGATTAAACGCTGAAGTTTCTGTGAAACGCGGAGCGGGGGTTTGACGGTGTGACATAAGTACCAAAATTTTCCGAGGTCGACCGATTGCGACAAGTACCGGCGTTCTAAAAGGCGAAAATCGAAGTGCTTAGCAGCGTCTATGTTTTGTGTTAGTTTGTATATTTGCCCAGATATTTTCCAGTATACCGAAAGCATTGTGACACCTAGTATCTCCATGGTGGGGGACCATCGCAAAGGCAACGTGATGTCAATACGTCCGGCAGGGTTTCCAATGAAGAAATGCTGACTTTTTCACAAGCTTAAAATAGCACCGAAAATCACAACGAAAAGGGACAGGGCATTCAGGACGTGCTGCAGTGACTGTTCGTCGTGTATGTACAGAGTAATATCATCGGCATAGGCAGTTACATTAACTTCAGTGCGGCCAGGGAGGGGTAAGTCACGGTTATGTGAATCTCGTTAGATAGCCCTTAAAGAGGGTTCTAAGGTAAGGACGAATAAGACGAGGGAGAGAGGACAACCCTGACGGACTCCTCGTGTAACCTGGAATGGGCGGCTGTAACCTAGAATGAACGAATGAGGCGGATGAACTTGGCAGGAAAACCGAATGTTTGTAAGACGTTGAATAAATAGGTATGTTCAACGAAGTCGAAACCTTTTTGTAGCGTTAGCTACACTTGCCTAGCCGGAGCCGATTTCGCGTGGGTCATCATGAGCCGTGCTGCGCATGCGCGAGGATGAGTGTGGAGCCGGCATCTCACGCGCACTCGCGCGCGGCTCGTCGCTGCTGGTGGTGGAGAGCGGAAGGAGTGGCGTCGTAGCCGGGCAGACAGACTGGCGCCAGCGTGCGCGACTCGCCGCTGCTGCTCTGCGCATTCGAGAGGGGTGACGTCGTAGCCATGGCGCGCGCAGCTATTCGCCTTCGCTGTGCAGTCGCCGTCTGGCAATGCGCTGGTGCCGCCTGATAGCGCCTCTGACTGGCGTTTGCAGGTGTGTAACGCCATGGAGAAGGAGAGCGCAAATGCTGCTCAACGGCGCAGAAGAGCCGAGAAGCTTATGTCATGGGATCCCGAAGTAGTTGCCTGGCAATTAGCGGTTCAGCGTACGAAGAATGTACAGAGGAAGGCTAAACGTGCTGCGGAGACACTGGAGGAAAGGGAGGAACGTCTAGCAAAGCGGCGTCGCCAGGATGCTCAGCGACGTGCCCGACAACCTCTGCATCAGCAACAACAAGACGCCGTCGATGACGTCAAGGCTCGCCGATCGACTGCCTATACTGTGAAACTTAGCGAAAGCGCCAGTGCGACTCGGACCTTCGAGACGGACTTCGTCAACAATCCGTTTGGATACGTGTGCGACGTGTGTGAACGACTATGGCACATGAAAGACTTGACGCCGCTAAGTAGTGCCATGCGTGAAACGTTGAGTTTAATGGCGGCGCCTGAGTGAGGTGAAACCGTGGCGCGGGTTTGTACAACGTGCAAGAACTTTCTCGTTAAGCAGAACATTCCGCTCTTTAGCGTTACCAGTGGGTATCGTTACCCGGCCATGCCGCCAGGTCTACCGGTTCTGAACCTCCTTGGTTCTGAACGATGTGGCCGAATGTGTGTCATTGGAGCAGCAGTAAACATGACAATCAAGCTAGATCCTAGACAATCTGGAAAGCTCAGAATATTCAGCTGAACCTTTGCTAACGCTACGTATATCCTGGCATAGCCGAGCTAAGCCACTGCAAATTTTTTCTTGATCTAAAGAAACCAGTAACCCCTGGGCGCATCGTCCAGTGGTGTACTGTATTATGTCACGTGTCAGCCAGGTATGACTATGAATGCCGCGGCCTGGAATGGAACAGACTTGGTGGGGAGCTATTAGCGACGGAAGAGACGACTGATGCGGCGCACCAGAATGTTAGCGAGGAGTGAGAACACTGAGAAGGGTGATGGGGCGCAAAACTTCGGGTCGCGTAGATTGGGAGTCTTTCTTGGGTATCAGTGTGATACGGCCGCTACGGAAAGAGTGCGGGAGGGAAAGATCGTGGAAATAGCGCCTGATGACACGCGACAAGAATGGCCAGTAATGGGCCAAAACTCGATGTAGAACTCGACGGGGAGGCCATCGGGTCTAGGGGCCGGACCCTATTCCATTGCATCTAAAGCGTCTTTGATTTCAGAATCCGATGGTGGCGATAGGAGAGTGTTAGAATCCGCGTTGGAGTAACGGGGTAAATCTTCTAAGAGGGGGTGCAAAGAACCCCCTGCGGCAGAACTTACGCTAGTAGCTGACTGAGCCACAAACTCAAAGTGGCGCGTGAAAGCCTGGAAGTCGCGTGAGCCAGTTGCGGCTTGAGCTATAGCTTGCAGCGTGTGTGCAGGCGAGCCGCACGGACGGATGAGCGCCTGGCGTGCATCCCGGAGGACCTCAGGGTGTGCACATGGCGCACGTCTACAGCGCCAAGCTGCCGCCGAGAGTGAAGAGGCGCGCATGATACGCTGGTACCTGTCTACTATACTCGCGGACAACTTTTCTTGGCAATGAAGCGAAGGCTACGGAGCCACAATGCACGTATCCTACCGCTAATTAATGTAGTCCCACAAGTGCGTCCGTATTTTCTGCGTGAGATATACAAAATACTTCATTTTGTACGTGTCGCTTTTTGAGACGGAACGCAGCGCACACAAGGGAAATGTTTGCATTTATTTTACTTTATATGTTGTCACTCTGCGTTTTTGCGTGCGTGAAGAAGTCACGCCTTTTACCCGTACGTTAGACGCTAAGCAGCGTTTGTGTCGAAGTGCAACGCTAGCCATCACTTTCCACGGCGTTACGAGAGGCGAGCCAACCGACTACTTCGCGTAGCATATATCTCAGACGCTCCCCCCCTGCGTTTTCCCTTTATTGCCAAGAAAAGTTGTCCGCGAGTATATCACTGCTTGCTATGCACGTATGACGGGAGAGGGGCAAGGGTCTCAGTGGCCAATGCGGATTTTCTGCATTAAAACGTTAGCGTCCTGCGTCACACGAGCCCGACGCACTGCAATGTGACGCCATTGTTCTTAGAGATCCCAGTCAGTGGGATTTGCGCCATAGTGATACGTGTAGTGCTCGGGACAACTCTGGGCTGTCTGAAAGTCTGAGGACGCGGCAATCCAGACTCCATGGCCTCTGAACCGCCGGCGTCCCCGCAGGCAGGTGTAAGGTCAGCGCAACTGGGCGGTGGTTACTTATATACACGGGCGTACGTGCATGGCCTCCGAGATGGTGTACGCGCGGCGGGTTTTTCCAACACCACCTAGATAAGTTCAGGCCTCTTCACTGCCGCCGTGACGTCACGCACCTGGCCCGTCGAAGCGCGCGCGCGCGAGCCGCTGCGGCGCGGACGCTTCCCGCGCGGCGGCCACTACAGATGAGTAAAACATTAATTTCTGCATTGCCGCGATATAGGCATAGAATATAAAATTTCTGAACGAACGTTATTTCACATCAAGATGAAATAGTGCTGTTCCGCTCCATCTCGGCGGACGTAACTGCTTCAGATTGCACTTAAAAGAAACGTACACAAGTCCCGGGCACCTGGCAAAATATTTATTACAATGTAAGTACCATGTATCACAAGGAACATACGAACTTCCAGCTTTTAGCAGTCATATTGACATCTATGACTACATTGTGCAACACAAAAACCGAAACTGACAAGATTAAGCAAAAAAAAAACAAGGCGCTAGATTATTCGTTATAATGTTTCAAAATTTATCACAGTGAAAAACTTTTAGCATCTGGTACAGTCATATTCACAGCCGTAATCACATTATGGGGCAAACAGAAAAACACAACTGCTCTTAGAACGAAAGAAACTAGCTACTGGAGTATTTATTACAATGTATAAAGTGTATCACAAGGAACAAACATTTAGCATTTGGAACAGTCATATTCAAAGCCATATTCACATTGTGGGACAAAAAGAAAATACGAACCGGCCAGCTTAAAAAAAACTAGCAATTAGTAAAGCTTGCTTCATATTTTAGCTAAGGGGCCACTAGCAAAGTTTACTGTAGCGTTAGCAACTTTCTTTGCTTTGTACAGGCTTTTTCTTTCATGACACTGTCATTCCTGCAAGCGACATAGTTTTTTAGAAGCGTGTTGACAGCTGGTTTTAGAATGTTCTTGAGTACGGTATCTGGATGGTGGCCACTTGCACACATGTCCAACTCCTCGCCATCGCTTAGTAGGAACTGCATGATGCTCAAGAGGACCATCCTTTGGTTGGCTTCTGCATGAAACCGCTGCTCCTGTTCCTTACTGACAAGGGTGCTCTAATACTATCTTAGTGCCAAGAACAACATTAACAACAAAAGGCTGCGGAAACTTCAAGCCGCCTCTGCTCATGCTGTCAATGAGTACGTGCTCACTTTGCTGCAGTTCTCGGTCAGTGATCATGAGCTGTGACTGACAATCCTCACATGGCTGACGTTTAATTGCAGCATGCGCACAATAGCCTGCAATGTATGCCAACGCAGGCACGTCAGTTTGTGATGCCTTCAGGTCGCTTTGGGTGAGTTTGATGGCATACTTTGCTATTAGCATCTCGGCATCAAGCTCCTGTTCCTTAGGTGCCAATGACAGCGGCATGTCTTCAAGCTTTAAAGTGTCCTGCAAGCGAATCTTTGTCTCCGCTTCGAATACTTCTGTGATTGACACATTGTAGTGAGATCCACACATTTGGCGGTACTTCCCGAACCTGGCCTCAAGGCAATCTGTTTGAAACTTCCCCAAAAGGACGTACCTAAAGCCCAGCTCATCAAGGCAATACCGTGACAGCTCAATCAATGAATACGTGCTTAGCCGGAGAGCAAAGTGGGTCTCCTTTGTCAAACCTCCAGCCGTGGTTCCCCTCCGGCTCCACCTGTCAAGCCAGGTAATGAACTGATCAAGGTACTGAACTTGCAAACAAGACATATCCTTCACAGGCTGCTGATAAACATCACGTAGTCTGTGCCCCTTTTCTGGAGTCTTAACATTTACAATGCTCCACCACCTGACAATCAAATCAATAAAGGTGGCCGTTTCCTGCAGTGCAGCCAAATGCAATTTCTGCGCTTCAAGTGACAAAGCTGATGACACAAAGCTGTTAAAAACTTTCAACACCAATTTCACATTTTGACGCTCTAGGTGGCTTGGATAAAGTGCTTTATAGCTCAGACCATAGGCAACCTTTGCAAGCTTGCTTTGTTCACCCTGGTACAGCTTCCTCAAAAAAGTAAACGAAGCTTTTTGGTCCTCACCACTTCCACAGCTTTCAAAAGGAGGATACAAAAACGACTTGTCATCATCCTTCTGATTGAGCCAATTGTTGCGTATACACTTGAGCAAGTGAACAGTGTCCACAACATGAAACAATGGCTGCTGCGGGTTGGCAGGATGAGGAAAAACAATCCCTGGCTCATTTTGCTCGCTAAACAGAGACATCATTTTCCTGTTTATGGCATTGTTGTCTGTTACGACCGCAACAACATGCAGACCAGCACTTTCAAGCCTCATGATTAGTGTCTTTAGAACATCATGCAGCTCCGTTGCTGTGATACGAGTTACCGGAAGGATATGAGCAACATCTTTATAAGATGAAAGCAAAGACTGTACCATGAACACGTGCGCTGTCTTTGCTGGTTCCGCACAATGCGCAGCAAACCCTGTTAGGCAGCCACCTTTATATTCAAAAAACTGTTGCAGGTGTATTTCATCAAGCATGACAGTCACATTTTTTTCATGAGGCTTCAGAATGGTTGCTCTGCGCTTAATGTACCTCAGAAAACCTTCTTCGCACTGCTCTTTCGATGGGCTCACATCATGTGCAGCACAAACTCGCTTGATGGTAGTGTCATGCGGCAAGACAAGCTTGTTGCTGTGGCGAAAAAACTTGTAGGCATGTGGAGAAATTGTGTGCAATATACTGCTAAAAACTAAAAGCTCTGCAGAATACCGCACGCCATTGCTCTTCTTTGTCAGCAGCTTGCACTGCTCCTTCAGGAAGATTAGTGCGTCAGCCCTCTCATCATCATGCAGCTCATCATCACAAATGTCATCCAGCAAGGATAAAACAAGCCTAAGCACTCCTCCCACCTTGTCCTCCTGTTGACGGGCCTTCTTTCACAATATCGCTCCACGCTGTCTAGAAGGTTGTCCAGCACACGGACATCACGGACTTCGTCAGGAATGCACACATCATCCGACACCAACGGAGCGCACTTAAAATACACGGAAACGGACAGATCCTCTGTAACCACCACAGATACAAGCATCTCCGGAGCTTGCAACGCCGGTTCGATGTGGGCGACGATGAGGCACGTCTCGCAGGCTGTTGTACACCAAAACTTCTTATTTGGACGCTCGTTAACCCGAGAAATCAGTTCACCCAGATTACAAACTTTGTACTGTTTTTCTTCTTTTTCAAACGCTGCTTGGGACTCGTGTATGGCTTTCTGGAGTAGCTCATTTTCAGTCCGCTTCCTTTTCAGTTCAGGCTCTTCTCGCGACGTGCGCGAATTCGAGATATACGAAGGGCAGTCTGGAAAAATGGCTGGGAAGGCAAGGCGTCTGGAGTCAGCCGTGTCAACTTCATAGGAGCTTCAATGGTTCGTCCATCGCAGTCCGTATACGTTGACGTTGTGCGCAGGTGTTCCGACTTGAAGTGACGCTCGCAAACCTGCGCGTGACCGGAACAAAAAAAAAAAAAACACCAATTAGAATCTCCTGGGATAATTACGAGAAATCTCGTTAATTCTGAAGGGGTACGCTCGATGCATCTTACCTTGGGGTCCTTCAACAGCCTCACGTCGACGTCGCTCCGTCGCACAGCCCGCTGCCATTCCGCTCTTCGCTTAGCGTCTCTCGGAAAAGAAAACAAGCGGACTTTCGGACCATTGTCATAGTTCCCTCGACAGTTGGGTACACAATACCGCCCCATGTCTCAGGATACATTCGTCAACAAAATAAATTCGGCGGAAGCGGTAACTGCAACACGGAACAGCGCGCACGGCGTGGCCGCGTGGTCTCGTTCAACGACAGAGTGAAATAATTGTCACGGCTGCCGCCACCTGTCGGACACTCGGACAACTTACGGCTCTGCCGCAAAGCTACGGGCTACCACGGTGCCACGGTGCTCGCTCTCCTCGAGAGAGGTCGCCCTCCTCCTTGCCTGTCAACATGCCCGGACACGCCGAAACGCTGCTGGTACGGCGTGAGCTAGGTGGTGTTGGCGTGAGAGGCTCGGGCAAAGTTGAATGACGTCACACGAAGGCGCGCCGGAGTGAAGAGGCCTGAACTTATCTATACTCGGCGACAACTTTTCTTGGCACCACTGTGGAAGCTACAGAGCCAAAGTGCCTGCATGCGCGCGCGCCAGAAATAGTACCTATATTTATTTTCTAATTCGAAAAGTTACCTAGCTCGAATAAATAAAGATTTCTTCGTTATAAAAAGAGAACGAGTATGGGAAGCCATTCGTGAAAAATGTTATTGTAACTTCAAGTTTGTTTCTGTCTTTATTTTTGGACAGCACCCACGTTTTCCTCACGCCTGCACTGCATTTTCCTCACGCCTGCTCTCTCAGAGTCTCAGTAAACATGGCGTCTGCGATGTCGCCTGAACCGTTGGCCTGAACCGTGTGCGGCCGCAACTCGCCGTTTCGTTCTCCCGAAGAAGCTGTACTCTAAATGTGACAGAAAGTGGCTATCAAACCAGACCACGCAAGTTATCTGCAATGTCATCGCTAGAGTGAGGCGCCGTCAGTGTGACTCGTCTGCAAATGCAGTGTGCCGGACTGTCGCCGAGCTCACCGGAGTAAGTGAGCGAACAGTTAAGCGTATCAAGGCTGAAGCTCTGCGGGCCCAACTTGCCTCCCCGAAGCGCAAGAAATTGAATTTCTCGGGCCAAACCGAGAAGCGCATCACCGGCAAGACGCAGCTGCTGCGCTATTACACGTTTGCGTTGTCAGCATTGCGGCGCAAAGTGCACAGCTGCTTCATGCGCAATGAAATACCTACGGCCGAGAAACTACGCTCTATGAAGGTGTGTGACCAGCGAAGCTTGATAAAATATTCTGCGTCAGCCTCTTTTTAATTAAGCGTGAGCTCTCCTTAAATCTAAATCCAATTCAGCGGCATCATGGTACTTGCATTCCGTATTTATTCGAATACAATGCGATCTTTTCCTCCAAATTTTTGCTACTAAAGTCGCCCCTCGCGTCACAATCGTGATCGCGTGACAATCGAGGAAACACCGTATTCTGGCTGCGGTGTGCGCTTGGCGGCGTTCATCATACTGCCATGTGTCTTTTTTTGTTGTCTTCGGACTTCACCCGCAAAGACTGTTTAAATGCTCCGCGCAAACCACGATGCGGTGTTCCGGAAGCGTCACGATTGTTTTAGATCTTTCCGTTAAGATTGCGCGCGGTACGCGAATAGTCTAGAGATTACGTGGCCACCAGCGATAACGCTGGAACATTCGATAGAACATGTATAAAGCCGACACGCTTTACCACTTGTCAGAATTATTGACAGACGACGCTCTGATGACTCGTTTCCCGGCCACCAAGTTCGGCCAAATAAAGAATTTCATCTTCGACACGCCCACTGCTGCCTTCGTCAACTAAAACCTGTGACAATATACAGTACAGTAGTAGATGCATCTACGACACTGATGTTCCCATTCTGCATGCAGGCGGTGTGCTAAACGCTCTAGCGATGCGAGCAAGCGAAACCGAAACTGGAACTGAAATCGCTGCAAGATGGCCGAACTACTTGCGTAGTAACACAAATGTGCGGAGTGCCCCGCCTCCGTAGCCTTCGCTCCAATGCCAAGATAATTGTCGCCGAGTATAGGTGGTGTTGGTTTTTCTCCGGCCGTCCGAATCGCACGGGGAGAGCGTATTTCCCGAGGTGGGCGTGGCGCGCTCTTTTCTCCGCACCGCGGCGCTCTTTCTTGGGATCGGCCGCGCTGTTGGCGCAGCTTGCATGTGGCGAGGAAAAAATGGTTTTGCGCTTTTATTAACCGCGCGCTGATTTGTAAATGTCTGGTCAAGGTGTACGAGAGGCCAAGTAAATGCCGGGGCCTATCGATTCTCAAATGGGCTTTTTTTTTTTTTGCTGTAGATTTGCGCCGCCTTTATCACAGCACTTAGAAAAACGATGCCTCTGCAAGAGATCCGCATGTGCTAGAAACCTACTATACTTCGAAATTTGCGGGCTGTATAGTATGGGCACGCTAGCGAAGGACAAGAAAAAAAAAAGAACGATGACGAGGCTGGGCGTGATGACGCCCGGGGCTCGCGCTCGCCCTGCCGCTAAAGACCGATCAGTCGTTGCCGGGCCTCCGTAAATTAAACGCGTTTTTCTTGTCGCCTACGTGTTCTCTGAGGGCTTTGGCCGACCACTGGCCCCGAGCCCACAGTAGATATTTTGATAATGTTGTAAGCTAGATTTAAGGCGTGCGACGGAAGCCGTCTGGAAGCAGTCTCGCAAAGAGCAGGTATCGGTGCTTGCTTCCTTTGTGCATTTTTTCCTTCGGTGTAACAACATATAGCGAAATGAAAACACACGTACAGCAGCACTCAAATTTTCCATTAGGGACACTTTGTTTATATTTCCTTTATTAACAATTTGCAGGCACTTCCTTCTATACGGAATGATTTACAGGCATCCCAAGCTTCTTTTTGCTATTCGACTTGCAGAAGGGTACGCAGCAGTATGCCATATTCCTGAAATTAAAGAGAAGACACAGGACCTCACAGCATTTTCTCTAGCAACTGCAACAACAACAACAACAAAAAAGACAGCACTGACAGAGTGTCAGTTATATAGCCGTAAGTAGTCTGCAACTTCAATTAATAAATCACTGCTATTGAATCGAACATTCATTTCCACTTCCACGCCAAAATTTTGTCTTCTTTACGCAGAACGCCAGCGACACAAGCACGCAAGATAAAAAACCGCGCAAACGCCGCAGCATGAGCGCGTTACAAAGAAATAAGGTCGAGCGCACGCTGGAGCGGAACGCTAACTGAGCCGACCAAACTCGGCATCAGCAATCGTCATGCTCTCTCCTCGCGATGTCGCCGGCGCCATCAAGTCTGGCGCGACAGCTGCGCTCGCATAGGGAACCAGCGCTGGAGTTTCCGTGCCGCCCTGGCGGTCAAAGCGCGCACTTCTCAGCCGCTCCCGCGGACGACACGCACAAGGATGGCTACTAGCGAAGGCGGTGCGGGCACTGAACGCCGAACAAAACAAAATGGAGGCCGACGGTTACTGCAGCGTATATAAGTGTCATAACTACGTAGGAATGAGAGGTGATATATCTTTCTACGTCTTTCCTGCGAAACCATACGAGCAAGAACGGAGGCAACGTTGGATACAAGCTGTCAGGCGAGCGGGGTAAGTTCGGTCCTCTTTGGCGGCGTCGAGCTGGGGTCTAAAGCGAATTTCGCGTGTTTCATTTGTTTTATACAACAGTGAAGACGGCCAGGTATGGGAGCACTTGAGGCACGTCAGTTGACGACGTTGCATCGGCTAAGTTATTGAGCTCGAGTGCTACCGCTGCGACGTGCTTGCAGGCGCCTTCGCTGCCGGCCTTGCAGGAACAGGTGGCCCCACTTATCAGGCGCTGAGACGACAGCTAGAGGCGAACACATAAAAACTGCAATAAGTAAACGTGCACAAGTTTTCGTTCGAAATGAAAACATGTAGTGCCAGCGTTGCGATCACGCACGGAAGTCAACTCGCTGTACGATTAAACCAACTGTGCGATTTACTGCGTACAGCTTCGCGCTTATTTTACACAACTACACGCGCCGTAAAGAAACAGGACAGGAACACGCGGTAATAACCGATCTAGCATCAAATGCTCGCATACCTGAAGTGTGACATCGTAGCTGGCTTGGTGTACTTGCGAGTGGAATTTCGCTGCAACTTGAGAATCGCTGTCACGGCACGACACCGTCTCTTCCACATCGTACACATTTCGCCTTGCACAGCTTCGCCCCGTTTTCAAGTGCCTTTCTGCGGAAGTGGTCCTCAGGCCATGTTATTTTACTAAAACCATAGCGGAGCACAACTGGCGCCATAGCTGTCGACAACTTAAACAAGCACGGGACCGCGAACCCGGGAACCACGCTAGCGGGTTTACGCAGGCGCGCTCGCCGCGGCACACTGCGAAAATATATAAAGCTTTGCAGATTTTCTTCAGTATTCTTTCGCTTGATGGCGCTAGCTGAATGAGCATTCGCAGAACCTTGTTAATGTTTTATTTTCTCTCTCTCAGAAGCTTGAACCGAAGCGAAACGACACGCACAGCCGAAACATATGCGAGCTGCAACAAATGTCGTCGGATCGAGCGGCGGACTTATGCCGCGACTTCCCGCCAGGCGCATTTTTTCGGCGCGCCACCTATCCAGCGCTGGTCTCCCATAGCGCACAATGCCTCGCACTCGCCCACGAGGCTTCCCCAGTTTCCCTTTCCAACTATGTACCTCCCGTCGCGCCGCAGGAGACAGGGAGGAGGTTGCAGGCGGTCGCCATACGTCTAGACCGTGGTCTAGACTGAAAGTCGCCGGTTCTGCGACGACCACGGGCTGGTTACAGGCGCGTTTTGTTCATTTATGATCGATTGATTGATTTGGATGCAGTCGAGAGCACAGTAAATGAACACGATGCTAATATTGCCATTGTGCTACCAAAATGTAAGTAAAATCCGGATGACGAAAAAGGAGGCGATAACAACTCGGGCACTTTCACTGTGAACGACGTGTGGAGTAAATGTAGGTCGGCTAATCGAAGCCTTCAACAATATTCCGGCAAAATTACTTATCATCTTACTTCAGTGTCATCCCCAGGGCACTCAGTTATCTAGAGCGTAACCGTGCTTCGGTTGACCAACTCATAAATATCCGTACGCGATCAAATAGTAAAACGATGTGTCACGATAGGAGGTCAATATGATTCAACGACGAAAATTAGGCCAGTTTTCACCCATACACGTCTCCAGAAAGGAAGAATGCTAGAACGCCCTTGTATATTTCTCAAATCAAGGTATTTCGCGCCGAGACAAAACGGACCGTAATGAAAAAAATCGCCAGGCCTGCGCTGAAACCGCAGCACAGTCACAGCGAAAGCTGGAAGAGCAGCGTTTCTAGAGCCCGTTAAGCTCTCTTGGGGCTACAAAACAAGTACACTAGAAAGGTACCCACTACGCCATAAATCACAATTTTTGGGAAGTTGGGAAGCACCTACTAAGCCATTATTCGTCATTCTGCGGAGAAGCGAGGCACCAGCTACACGTCAGTAAGGCATCATGTGCACTTTGTTGACGCGACGACTGATGACGATGAGGAATTATGGCTCAGCCCTTTGTAATGGGTTGGAATCTTTAAACGGCCCACCAGTTATGTAATTTGCATTGGGTGACGCCCGGTCACTATTTCCCTCTCCCGTCATGCTGTATAACATACGTTGACGTGGGAGAGAGACGGGGGGGGGGGCGAAGAACTTTACTGAGACCCCGAGGAAATGGATCATGCGCTTATGGGCTTCCTTGGCAACCAATACAAGTGCACTTGCGAGGCACCCACTACGCTATAAATCAGTGTAATTTTACTGAGACCCCGAGGAAGTGGATCATGCGCTTATGGGCTTCCTTGGCAACCAATACAAGTGCGCTTGTGAGGAACACACTACGCTATAAATCATTGTAATTTTTTAGAAGTAGGGCAGCAGGCACTCTGCCATTTTTCGTCATTCTACGGAGAGCGTTGGTACCTGCTATACGCATGTAAGGCATTATGCGCACTTTGTTGATGCTGTGCCTGATGACGATGAAGAATTATGGCAGAGTCCTTTGTAATGGGTTGGAAGCATTCAACAACCTACTCGTTGCGCAATTCGCATTGTGTGACGCCTGGTTACAGAATTCGCGTTGTGCGACGCTTGGCGCTTATTTTACTCTTCTACCACGCTATATTGCATATGCTAATGTGGTTCCTTTCCGACATGAAGCCTGTATAGGACCTTTTTGCAAAGCAGTTTCAAGCACCGGCGTGGCTCAGAGGTTGAATACTGGGCTCCCACGCAGAGGGCCCAGGTTCGAACCTCGTTCCATCCTGGAGTTTTTTTCTTATTTCGTTTTTTTTTCTTATTTCGAGCGATACTGGTTACGGACACCGGCGGCGGCGGCGGCGGCAGCGGCGGCGGCGGCGGCGGCGGCGGCGGACAACTACGGCGCCAAAAACGGCCGGTGAAATGATCTCATAACAGCTTTCGCTGTAAAAAAAGGTAACACTACCACAGACGATTTGATACCTCCTTACAATAATTTATATCAGGAAAATTCAGCAGTTGCCGTGGTTTTCTCCGTAAATTGGACCAAAATAAATGCAGTAACAGAAAAAAATACTTGCCTTCAGTGCATCCAGAAGATCCTGGCGTCAATGCTTGCTCATACGCAGAAAAAAAAAAAAAAAAACATACGCACGCTGCAATCCCGCGCGCTCTGCTTTCTGCCGTGGTCTCCGCTGCCGCAGGAATCCTAGGAATCCTAGAGTTACTGTATATGCTACCTTTAGGTAGTTACTGTATATGCTACCTAAAGGTAGCATATACAGTAACTCTAAGGAATCCCAAGTGAGTGCGCCATCCCGCGGTAGCCGGTGCGCGACGCGACGTTCGTTTTATTTGCTGGGGAGCGCGGCGATTGGGACGGCCGGAGAGAAACCCGCCGCGCGCCCGTTATCTCGGAGGCCATGGTACGTGGTAGTGACAGCACCTCGACATTGCGCATGAAGGCCATGAGGCCGGGGGATAGATATTCTCTATCAAGCCGATCGCTCGACGTCGCGCGATGCCAAGTATAAACATACCTCCCAACATCAGTCATTGACAAGTGTTGTACGAGACGCTCAAGTACTTTAGCATTGCAGTTAGAACGGCCTTAACCTGGACCTCGGACGTCAGTGTGGGAGCCTAACCCCCGTATTCAGAAACGCTCCTTGACTTGAACTTGACTTGCCACCGCCTTAAGGCAGCGCGTTTGAAACGCGTTTGTTCTGCCTTGGCACCGCCTAAAGGCAGCGCGTTCGAAACGTGTTGAAGGCGGTGGCAAGTCAAGTTCAAGTCAAGGAGCGTTTCTGAATACGGGGGTAAGACACAGTTGAAACCTCCTAAAAGTACCGTATGTCGAGAATTTAAAAGGTAAGTGTCGAGGGAGCGAAAAAATATGGCAGAGTTTGCGGACACCGCCGGCTCATAGATGCCAACAAATCCGATGCGTAGAGAAAAGAAAGTGCAGTCGATCGCCAGCAGACGTCAAAGGCATCGAAGGCATAGAGAAAGAAAAAAAAGTTAAGAGTGGACACTCCCATAGACCCCAGCGGCCCAATCGACCCTAGCGCACCTGGTGGTTGGTGAGAGCAAGTGGCCTGCGCTTCCTGTTTCGGTTTCACTGGCGCGAATTTTGAATTACTGTGCGTAACCGACGTTTGGCTATGGCGAAAGTTACTTATTTCTTCGCCCAAATGGCAAAGCTATTGTTTGTCGTTTTCAATTAGCGATTCCTTATTTTGTATAGTTCAATGGTTCGTGCGAATTGATGTCGTGACGTAATTTTTATTTCATTTAAGTTATAATAGAAAGGGATGCAGGAAATCATAATTCACTACGGCTTCATTTATCGCGCTTGTGTTTTTCTTTTGGAACAAGCGGTCAATCTGTATATCAATCAAAGACACAGCGTATCCGCAATGTTTTTATTACAAGGCACGGTAGAGGCTGAGCATATAAAAAGCACAAAATGAGAACAACACCGCACAGAAATGCAAGGTAGACAACAAATGCATCTCGGCTTACAAATAAATTGTAACAAATACAGAGAGAACACAGACAACGCACAGATCGTTAGAGTTCACAGAAGCTGGTGAAGTATGACACACTAGGCCGTAAGGATCTCTGGCAAAAACCCAGCGCACAAAGTTGAAGAAGGAAGAAGTGAAATACACATAACAATCAAGTCGCGAGTCACGACTGCGTTTCACCGAAATATAGCACTGAAAAAAAAGAGAGCGTACAGAAACCACAGGACATAATACACCAGAAAATCCAGGATTTATTCGTGGTCTGAGGCTTCGGGAAACGCGCCGTGAAGCATGCGAGTACCAGCGAACGCTCCTCAATGTTTCGCACGGAGCTCAGCGCAGAGACGCTCGCATCGGTGGCAGACGCAGCACGCGTCGCCTTGGCTTGACGCATACGTTGCACAATGTTCACGTCTAGCTGCCGCATAGAGCCGCAAACTGTTTTTTTAGCGAACCTCGCCGTCCTTACAACCTTCAGAAAAAGGTTATAACTGCGCGAATAAGACACCAGGTCAGAAACACGCAGACACACGAAGAGCAACGTGTGTGTGTGTGTGCGGGCTTCTATGTTACTTACATGGTGTCTTATTCGCGCAGTTGTAACCTCTTTCTGAATGAATGGCCCAACTAGCCCAACAACATCTCATTCTACAAGCTTCTCTTGCAAACGTACCTCACCTGTTGCCTCACACATGAAAACACCGACGCAGCCGACGTGGACGAAACCTTCCCGCTGTCATGCATGGGTTTGTCGCTTTCAGATGGTGTTTATCACAGTACGGCTGAATGAAAATGCCCAAGTAGGTGTGTTGAGTAAATTGTTTTTATGTATAAAGAACCTGCCAACTTTGGGCGTATAATTATTATTTTGTAAAAACAATTCTGTTGGATTGATGACAACTTATTCTTTTTTCGCGCTTGCGTCCTCTGGCGTTTGGTGAGAGCACTAGTTCGTTACGTAGTCGTGACCAAGGAGGTTAAAAAAAATTGCTGGAGTGGCGATTATTGCGCAATAGTGAAGCCGTGCCCACCAAAAGATGGCGGCTGCGCCCGCCATCTTACTAGGGGCACGATAAACCATCAGCGTTTGGCGAAGGAAAGCGAGCGTTTTCCACGCACGCCAGAGAACTTTATTAAGGCAACTTTTAGGGGTCAGATACTGCTGCAGGTGTGTCTTTGTGTTACTAGTTTTCGTAAGTAAGCTTCAATGTCATGGCAAATTTTATTGGACATCAATCTTCAATACTCCTCTCGACGGGTTTCTTTTGTCGGCAACAACGATCTTTTATTTTGTAATTAACGTAGCATTTACACCAACAGATCAAAGCCATTTGATCTCTAAGTAGGCACTACCAGAAAAGAGCAAGTTTCCGAGCTCTTTGGTGGGCAAAAGCTGGCTTCACTTTCGCTAGTAAGGCGTTTCGAGAGCTTCCACTCCAGAATTTTTTTAAACCTCCTTGGTCGTGACGTACTTCCTGAGGCCAGATTTCGCGGAGTGTCCTCTCTTAACTTTTTTCTTTCTCTATGTCGAAGGTGATGTGGTAGTCACGCAGAAAGCTGCGGTTAAAAATGTACTGTGTGTTTATCTTAGTGGACCACACGACACCGCTGCGGACGGAGCCAAGTATACGTGGGCACATCTAGCTTAAGTCATCCTGAAGAGCCTCTGCGCTAGATCTCGTTATACGTATCCCATTTCGGCTGCCTATCCAAATAGCCTTCCTTGTAACCTGTACAATACGGAGTACTGTAAAACGCACATTCAGTTTTTATTTTATCCTTTAAGCAATACGACATGATGGAGAAAATGCTTGGAATGCAGCCGTTTAAATGTTTGCTACGAATTGCCCACAAATCACGGGGCAGGCTCAACCAGAAAAGCTGATGGATATAGTAATGAATGAATGAATGAATGAATGAATGAATGAATGAATGAATGAATGAATGAATGAATGAATGAATGAATGAATGAAAATTACACGCGGAATCTCCTTTGGGAGTTGTCTTGTTGTGGAATTGAGGCGTAAGCTTAGACTCTTACGGGTCGCAGATTTCCATATATCGTTGTTTACAGGCTGTATCGGCGTGGCATCTTTCGCGTTCTTCCTAGCGTTCATCAGCTTATGAAAGCGGCCCACAGCAAGTGGATTCCGCGAACAGGAAACGCAGTTGGGCATTACGTTTTCGCATCTACTGAAGCGTACAATCGTCCCTGTTAGCTTTACATTTTGTCCTCGAGAGGGTTTTTGTTGTAGCACGACGAAATTCAAGGCACCTTTCATAGGAAGTCTTGCTAATTAACAACAACACTTCCTGCGCTGCGCAAAGAAAATGTTACTTAACATTTGGTTTGCACAGCGTGTACAACACGTACATAAGGCCCAGATTTAATCACGTTCTGCAAGCGTGGGTGAACCCGCTAAGGGAGAAATTATTCATTGCGTGCGATATTTCGTGCTTGTTTGATTCATTCGCGCTGTACCTAAGAAAACAGGAATTTCCACTTTTTTTTCCCTTGTAAAGCGTAAAACTAGGGCGGGCAGTCACTGGGGCGCTTCTCCTCGCCGAGAAGCCAAAGGGTTGTTTGCGCTTATTTAGAGTTTGAGAAAGAAACAGATGAACACTACACACCAAACGTACATAATAAGCGGTACACTCGTGTGTTTGTCAGGTTGTGCCATTTTTGTTTAACCGATTCTACTGCGATGCACTTTGAACAGCCAAGCTGTTCTTGGTCGAGTCTTTCATGTCCGGGATCCGTCGCTTGTGGGCATCAAACGGGTGTGCGCCACAGACATTGGGTAAATCCCACTACTCACAGTTAACCGGCAAACGGGTATGTGCCACAGACATTTGTGCGGCCTATCGGAAAACTGTCATCATCATAAACGCGTATGTGCTGCAGAAATTCGGTAAGTCCCACTACACACAATTTCTTTGTTCAGTTGTGTTCAGATCCGTGGGGCGGTGTCTTGCGTCCCTCATGATCACTACGTTGGCTGTCTCGCTCGCTCTCTAAGAGACACGGCGTTTTGAGATCGCGTGTCTCCGCTCGTGGGGCTATGCGGGCTACCAATGGGGACGCGTCACTGCGACGCTGATGCATGCACTGGCTTCAAGGCGTGCCACACGAGCGCTGTGAGGCGGCGGCGGCATCGCTTCGAGCCACAAAGGCAGGAGTACGATGGAACAAATCTGACCGACGCATGATGTAGGAGAAGGACAACGCGTCTGCCGCGTTCTGTCACCGAACGGAGGCGGGGACCCTTGGCGGGGACGGAACGAAACGTCACGAGAGGATGAGAGGGAGCAAACAGCCAATAAGCGAGCTAAGGGAATTCAGAAACGTTTTCTACGCATGAAGAAATCTCGAATATAGCTGAACATCAATATTGGCAGGCATTGTTTTTCGAAGCTTGAAATTAGAGAGCGCGATGACTTTAACAATTTATTTCTGTTAGTGTCTTGAGTGGACGCTAGGTGGTGCCGCAATTTGACAAGTCGTTCGGTGGTGACTATCGGCGCGGGATTGGAATAAGCCAGACACAAAGCAGGCTAATTCGATTCTCCGGCCCCAGCGCTTGCGTTTCGGTCCAATCCAAGTCGTCCGGAGACTGTTTTGTGTCCGTTCTATCTACAATACGACGGCTTCTCCAAGAACATTCTATATCCGCCTTTAAAGCCAGGCACAAAGAATGCACATGAGTGGCTTGGCAGTATGGTCAGCCAACATCCACACGCACTGGTTGGCAGCCAACACGTGGGCAACCAAACGGCGAATGCAAAGCGTCGGAAAAAAGCATGGTTGATTCCTCCGTCATTGTAATCGCTATAACACGAAAGTAAACCGGATGCTTACCGAAATAGTTGACTGTGCGCTGTACATTGACATAAGAGATATATAATAATAATTGTTGGGGTTTAATGTCCCAAAACCAAGCTATGATTATGAGACGCCGTAGTGGAGGGCTCTAGAAAAGAAAGCGTGGTACCTATGACTACCGCAGCGCCCCTTGCGGCAGCCAGAACTTTCACTACGTGCCGTGCGCTCCTCTGTCACGGCGCGGATGCAGCGCCCGTCACACTTACCCCTCTAAGGTCGCTCAAAGAAAAAAAAAACATGGTTGATCCCTCTGTCATAGCAATCGGAATAACACGAAAGTAAAGCGTGCCCTTACAGAAGTAACTTAATGTTTACTGTACATTGATATAAGAGAGTTTGCACAATGTATATTGATGTCTGGCAGCTGTAGCACCGTTTAACGTGGATGCACCCACTTTGATGATTGGTAGTACATCTCCGTCCCGACGACTAACGTCCACGTTAAATGATTACACAAAACCTTGTGGTAGCTGTAGTAAACAATGAAAGCGTAATCAGAGAACGAGATGTGATAGCCAGAAGAGCGCCGCATATTGAACGCAGAACTTGGTCACCATCCCGCGGCATGTTAAAGTGTGATTGGACAGCACGGCTGGACTGGAGGGAAACGCAAAGCGCGTCGTGCCGACTCCCCGGCCGCTATTTTGCTCAGGGCGAGCGCGTGAGCGTGGAACGCGGTGCAACAGCTAGGTCAGGCAGGCACGCGTCGAATGAGCTATTTTTTGGTTTGTATTAACGTGATGCTATGAGCGAGGCCGACGCTTTTACGACGCTTGTGCTAAGATCGCCACCTCGCAGTGTGTTAAGGCATTGACAAAATTAAACTTCAACTGAAAACGCGCCGAATGAGACGGACGTGTAACGCGTTGCAGGTGTTATTCGCGGAGGTCACAGTAATGACGAATTACTTTACTTTACCGCTCCCAGAGGGCAACACCACCCCGCCGATCGGGAGAGTGGTAGATATAAAAGGCGCGTTTGTAAAGCCTCTAGAGTCTGCGACCGTGGCGCAATGGGTAGCGTGCCCGGCATCTGTTGTTGCGGACCGAGCGGTCGTGCGTTCGATGCCCGTTGACGGAACTTTTTTTCTTTGCCATCTGATTGTATAAATTTTTTCGACGTCATTTCCGTGACGGAAATACGTCACTGGAGTCTTGGTGGACCGCGGCATAAAACACTTTCGTGTTAAAAAAAACACAATCGCTGTGTTTTCTAACGACGCTTCTTATGCGTTACAAATTTCGACGGCGTTTTACGGGAAGAACCCGGCGCTGGAGAGTGTTCAGAAATGCGGGCCTCGATGGTGCGCTGGTCGCGTGAGTATTTCTATGCGCCGTTTTTCAATAACTGATGCTCTGTCGGTCGTGGGCTCATCGGCGATCAGTGGTTTCTGGTATGTGAATCTGATCTTGTATCGTGGTCACTCGTCATATCGCGTTGCCAAATTTCATTACTGCCTGAATACGAACGCATGACTGTCGTTGTTTCCTGTAGCAACTGAAGTGTGGCTCTGCCAAGCACGTGGATGAAGGTCCGATTCCCGGCATGGAGGAAAAAGTTAGGATGGAGCATTACGCAATTTGATTTAAATAAATAAATAATTAAATAAATAAATAAATAAATAAGGTACGCGCACGCCAAGCTTCGCTTGAACTCATTTTGCTTATATGCGAAGGGATCCTGAATTTCTTTTCTTTGTTGAAGGCATTTTCTCGAGGCAAGCTAACAAAAGCGAGCTTTCAAAATTGCGACGAATGCCTACAAATTTGCGCAGTTAGTGCCGCACATTGCTCTGGGCAAGGGAAATGCGGCGCGCTTTTCAGAACTCCCATTCTGGCCACCTGACTGCTGTGTTGGTTATTGGTCGGGATAGAACTAGCCAGCTCGCACTGTTACGGCTAAACCATCCCTTCGCGCTTTCGCAAATGCGAAAAAACAGTCGATAAGCTTCTGTGTCAATGTCCCGCCACATTTATAAACAACGCCAGACTCCCCGGTACATCCGAAGAAAAGGTATCACTCGTCCTCGGTGGATTATTACTATTTATTTCGCTAATTTCAGCTTGGTGACGTGAGTGCCTTGCGCCTGGAGCTGGTGTCAGCCGCTGCGGACTTGCACCCTGGCCTGGGCGTGGCGCTGCTGTTCACGCTCCAGAGCTTCCTGGTCGAGATGAAGAGCAGCCACGACAGCGTGCTCCACCTCATGGCTCCCATGGCAACAATGGTGAGTACCAAAAGTGCGGAGAGCTGGGCTTGTTGGTGATGGTGAGTGCCCCGCTGGTCAGACGGACCAAGTTACTCTATTGGGTACACAGCAGGCAACTACTATATGTACAAAGATCATAGAGTAATACTCATTTCCCTTCATTAAAAAAGAACGTAAATAACGGAGACAGACATAAGAGAACAACAGAATGGTGCGTTTACTTTTAATTAAAATTTATTATAGGAACGCGAAAGATGCAGCACCACCAAGCGGACAAAATGGGAATGACAGCAGCAAACGAAACGAAAAGAAAAAAAAATTCATGAGCTATTCCTGTATTCGAAGGCGGATGACCAGCGAAGCTGTTTAGCACACGCCAAAAAAGGTGACACAATTTCGGTGAAGGTATGGCGGCTAGAGGGGGGGGGGGGCTCTGCCACCATGATGAAACGTACTGAAAGGCACAGGATTCTTTTAATTTAGTGTATGCTGTTTTGTTGTTCTCTGAGCATGGCACATACCCAACGCAGGGAATCGGCTTTAAGCCGTTCCACCTTTATTTGCGTGAGACAGAGGTGCAAGGCGCAGGATATTCAATGAATTAATTTATTGATTTTCGTTACTAATTTACTTTGTTTACTTTTTTCTGTTCATTTTTAGTGAACAAATAAGTTGTGAGTAGGGGGGTTGTCACGACTCGGTCGGGGCCGAAGCACCAGCTTCTCCCAAGATGTGGCATGGGGGTTGGGCCTCTGGTGTATGGCTTGCGCCAATCGCCGGTATGAAAGAGTCAAGGGCCTTCTCCAATCAAAGAACGCAGAAAAAACTTTAATAACGAGTTGACACAAAGAAAAAGATATTCCCACTCGAACAGAACAGTTATCTAGAATACAAGGGTGAACTAATTATACATTCCACAATTATACAGATAAGTGCAGCCTGCATGAAAATTCAAATATGTCAAGACACTGAGTAGTATCAGATGAATTACCAAACAGCAAGAGCCGAGCAAATAATTAGAGTCCGCAGTCCACTAAGTTCAAGCGAATGACATACGTAACCGGGCGCAGCAGAGTCCCTCAACACCGGCACCGAGCATAAGTGACCCTTGAGGCTGACGAGATGCATGGGTCAGCGGCGGCTCCACGGTAACCGGGGGTGATGGGTGGCTGCGTTTTGTCCCGGGAGTTGCCCAGCGTGGATCTCTTCTCCGGCGCAGAGCAGACTGATGAAGCATAGGATGGGGCCGTTTTTTATACGTTTCTCCGGCCGCCGGTCCCAGCTTCTAGTGTAGTGTCGATGCATCCTTGAAACGGTCACGTAGGCACTGGTTGCTACCGGGCATGGTTCACAATTCGCTTTCGGTGTCCTTCACGGGCGAACCAGTAGCTCACAGACAAAACACCAGTCACGCGGTCGCGTAGGCACACGGTCTAAGACGTAGCTCGGATACAACGTCCCGTGATTCAGATTCCGCTGTCGGTGACTTTTACGGCAAGCCGTTTCATAATAGACAAAACAAAAGCACATGATCTGAGACGTGGCTCGGACACAACGTCCGGTGGTTCAGACAAAACACAAACAGAAGCACATGATCTGACACGTAATTCGGATACACGTCTTAAGGCTCTGGCTCTGCTGGCGGTGACCTTCACGGCAAGCAGTTCCATACTAGACAAAACAAAAACACATGATAGGCACGCAGCTCGGGTGCTCGTCTTACGGCTCACGCTTACACACACTAAGCGGTGCACGTACGCTCACGGCACACCATTCTTAGAGCAGAATTAGAGCGCTTTCGCCTTGGGCGTAATTGAAAAAAAAAGACAAAGAAAAGACCCTTTTCTTAACGTACCTTAGGACATTATGCGCAGGCAACGTTAAGCATATGCGACTTTTGTGACAGGGGGGGTTGCCCTATTTCTGCGACACATACATGCTAGGGGTTTTCTGTTGAGTAGGTAACTGTGGATAACATTCACGGAGTTACGAATGGACTAGTTACGAACAACTTCGCTACAAAATGAAATCGTAAGGCAACAAAGCAAAGATATGGGGATGCAGTCCCATGCGAATCGCGATTACGTTACCGGAGAATGCAGCATACATTTTACATTCTGTATGCACTGTGTGCCCGCATGAAAGGTTTGTGTGGATACGTTGAATGGACCGCAATACAAACCTCAGACAGGCAGGCACCCGTTCCTGTTAATTCAACCAATCGGCACATTGAACACTAGTCAGAAAGCATAACTGGAACACTCCGCGTTGTGGCCTGGACTGGTTTGTCTGATGCAAGCAGCGAAGCGCTAGGTGCTCTTGCCGAGATAATCCCTTGGTATGCTCGGACAAGAGACGAAAAACCTCATTAAGAAACGTCAAGCCATGAAAGCCTCAAATGCAACAGACAAAATAGAGCTGGCGGAGCTTTCGAAGTTACTCAATAGGCGTAAAGTAGCCGATGTAAGAAACCATAATATGGAGAGAATTGAGCATGCTCTAAAGAACGGAAGAAGCCTCAAAGCTACGAAGACAAAATTGTGCATAGGCAAAAATCAGATGTATGCATTAAGGGACAAGGAAGGCAAGGTCACAACCAATAGGGATAGAATAGTTGAGGTAGCGGAAGAGTTCTACAGAGGCCTGTACAGCAGCCGAGACAGTCAGGATGATAACGTAAGAAGCAGTAATAGCCCAGAGGAATCTGACATCCCACCAGTATTGACAGGAGAAGTAAAGAAAGCGCTAAAGGGAATGCAAAGAGGCAAAGCCGCTGGTGAGGATCAGGTAACATCAGACCTGTTGAAAGACGGTGGAGAGATTATGTTAGAAAAACTGGCCACCCTGTATACGAAGTGTATCTTGACGGGCAGGATACCAGAATTTTGGAAGAATGCCAATATCATCTTGACCCATAAGAAACGGGACGTCAAGGACCTGAAAAATTACAGGCCCATCAGCTTACTGTCCGTTGTCTACAAGCTATTTACAAAAGTAATTGCTAAAAGAATTAATACGACACTAGAGTTCAATCAACCAAAAGACCAGGCAGGATTTCGTACAGGCTTCTCAACAATAGACCATATCAATCAGGTGATAGAGAAATGCGCGGAATACAACCAACCCCTATACATAGCCTTCATAGATTACGAGAAGGCATTTGATTCGGTGAGGATAATCAGCAGTCATGCAGGCACTGCGGAATCAGGGCATCGACGAAGTCTATATAAACATAATGGAAGAAATCTACAGCGGATCCACAGCCACTATAGTCCTCCATAAAGAAAGCGACAGAATCCCAATAAAGAAGGGCGTACGGCAGGGAGACACGATCTCTCCAATGCTATTCACCGCGTGTTTACAGCTGGTTTTCAGGGCCCTAGATTGGGAAGAATTAGGGATAAGAGTTAATGGAGAGTATCTCAGTAACCTGCGATTCGCTGATGACATTGCATTGATGAGTAACGCGGGAGACGAATTACAGCTAATGATTACTGAACTGGATACGGAAAGTAGAAGAGTAGGTCTGAAAATTAATATGCATAAAACTAAAGTAATGTGGAACAATCTTGGCAGAGAACAGCGCTTTGCGATAGATGGCGAGACACTGGAAGCTGTAAAGGAGTACGTCTACTTAGGACAGGTAGTAACCGCGGAGCCGAACCATGAGAGTGAAATAACTAGAAGAATAAGGATGGGGTGGGGCTCATTCGGCAAGCATTATCAAATCATGAATGGTAGTCTACCACTATCCCTCAAGAAGGAGGTATATAACAGCTGCATCTTACCGGTACTTACCTGCGGAGCAGAAACCTGGAGACTTACAAAGAGGGTTCAGCTTAAACTGAGGACGACGCAGCGAGCGATGGAAAGGAAAATGATAGGTGTAACCTTAAGAGACAGGAAGAGAGCAGAGTGGGTCACGGGAACAAACGGGGGTTAAGGATATCATAGTTGAAATCAAGAAGAAGAAATGGATATGGGCCGGGCACGTAGCACGTCGGCAGGATAACCGGTGGTAATTAAGGGTAACTGACTGGATTCCAAGAGATGGCAAACGCGTGACGGGGAGACAGAAAATTAGTTGGGTAGATGAGATTAAGAAGTTCGTAGGTATAACGTGGCAGTGGATAGGACATGACCGGGTTGATTGGCGGAACATGGGAGAGGCCTTTGCCCTGCAGTGGGCGTAGACAGGCTGATGATGATGCTCGGACAGTATGTCGGCATGCATTGGTAACATCTGAGCAACAGAACCCAAAGCTACGCTGCGCAGGCGTCAATCAAACCGTTTCAGGATACGCTGCCGAGCGCTCGAGCTAAGCTTGCTGACGACTGTACGTCCATACATCGGCCCCCACCGTTACTTCGGATTTGCACGAAAGGTTTATATTTCGCTTTCCTTCATAAAATTCTAGCTTAGAGTCGAGCGCACCGTCTCTTTATTCCTTTGTCTCCATCCTCGGCATTGTTACTAACGATGTTATCCTACTGACTCACCCAGGTGTGCGCAGATCAAACGCTGCATGTATTCACGATTACGAAATAGTGGCTCACAGGGAAATGGTACGCCTCCTATAAATTTACATTGCGAAAATGGTCCTGATCGTAATTTGGTTTGCTTGCGTTTCCTTTCTTGAAACCTGCGCCCCCGCCACGTTCTATGAAGAATGCTATGTCACGCTCATATAGCACGCCTGGTACCTTGAAATTACCGGGCACGCGGCGTTAAAGAAATGAATGACACACAGAGGGTACGACGAGCACTGTCATGTGTCATAAAGGCGTCTTGGAGGGTGAAGCTATGTTAATTCTTCAGACAAACTGAAGTGTTGTGTTTCTTATTCTTGATTCATTATGTGGTAATAATAAAATTACAATTCGTTTTAGAAACCAGTTATATATACTGCAACGTCATCATTATCAGCCCATCTGACGTACACTGCAGGACGAAGACCTCTCCCAGTAATCTCCAACTCACCCTGTCCTGAGCGAGCTGATGCAATTTTATGTCTGCCAGTTTTCTTAATTTCGTCGCCCCGCTTAACGTTTCGCCGTCCTCGATAGCACTTCCCATCTCTTGGAATTCTGACGTTCTAGCTGACCAGCGCTTATCTGTCGTTCTCATATTCCCAGGTCCTTTTTTGCTATTAATGTATACTATAGGATATCGGCTACGGCTGTTTGTTCTCTGATCCGTTGTGCTGTCTCCCTATTTCTTGGAGTTACACCTATTATTTCTTGTCCTATCGCACCCCGTGTGGTCTTTAGCTGCTTCTCGAGCGTCTTTGTTATTCTGGAAGTTTTCCATGTCTTAGAACTTCATGGCTAAATACAAGGGTTCTGCACTTTCCGCTTCATTGACAGTGGGAAGTTGCCGGTCACGAGTTGAGAACGTCTATACGATATCATATTTGGCAGCTTTATACATTACGTGGCCGTACGCTGATAATAATGTTTTACTCTATCGATGTTAATTTACGTAACATTTCACTTAGTTTAGGGGCGAAGCTCCTTAGGGTGTGGGTCGTTCCCTCCTCTGTAGTAGTAGTAGTAGTAGTAATAGTAGTAGTAGTATGTAGCCAGCGCTAGTTTAATGAATTGCTCACTAGATGAGCAATTCACTAGTTATCATAATTTACAAGACATCGTAGTGTTCCTTGATTTAATCACACTAAAGACATACTTTGCGGGCGATATACTCTAGTGAGCTTTCAACTTTTCGTCTTAATGTACATGATAAAGAAATTATTTCTACGAAAAACGCAAAGCACACCTTGAGCAAGAATTCTGGCTAAATGGGACCATGAGGCTATGCGAAGCCGGAGCACTTGCACGATCGCGTTCCGTTGGCTTTCGTTGGGCATGCTACCGACCTCGCGTCGTGGAACACGAAGAGGAACGCTACGCGCGTCGTGTCTTTCCTCTAGCCTTGCCGTTAATGTTCACAAGTCGAGCGGGGAACGTGGTCGCTCTTGGCGCGCTTTCTCTTTCGCTCGGGAGCGGACACTTTCCATGCATTTCACCGATCACAAAGCGGTGATAATGAAGGGACCACGTAAACCAACAGTACAATAAAAGTTTGATGTTTAATATATACACGGTGTTTCACACTCTTTATATGATGTAGTGGGCGAATTTCACGGAAGAGTTTCACGGTTTACCGATGATTCCCTCCGGAGCTTCGCCCCACTCATCATCATTCACCCCGTGGATATGCTGTGATTTTTTTGTACAAATGGAGCCTTCGTGGCCAGAAATGTGGAGGTGGTCAGTCAAGTTCTTTATGAGGACAAGAATTTCGGCACGAAAAAAATATGTAATCATCATTGATACTGCTACTAACTGGCACCATTAATGAAGAACACACGAATTGCCTGAAGGAGACGACTACGTTTTGAAGCTGCCGTGCGCTGCTGTTTTGTGGTGACCTGCCTGTGTCTTCAGTTGTAAATGCACTCGTATGGAGCATCTCGTCTGAACTTTCAGGCGAGCGGAAGTATTTGGTCGGGCGCGCAGCGATTATCGATGCGTGGAAGAAAGACGCCCCAAATTCGCCTCTTTTGTACTACAGTGTGCATCTTTTGAAACAACAGTATGAAATGCGGCTTCGGATCAGTGGAGTTAAAATCGTGTTTTACCCTGTCGTGGAATAGGGAGTGGGTTCTGTGAAACTAAGTGTTCTAGCTCAAAGAGGTGAAAAAGTGTTCGAAGGGAGTTCTCGATCGTGCCGTGCAACGCGTGCTCTTCCTACGCTCTCAGAAGATAGGGTGTAATTATGGCATTTTTTTTGCCCCATAGCAATAATTACCTGTATCCGCGGCTATCCTTGAGTTGACGCCGCGCGACCACTACTTCCACGTCGTAACGGTCGTCGCCATCAGCGTGACGTTGCATTATTGGTAGAAAAGCGGTGAGCGCCGTTCCTTCGAGAAGAGAAACGCAAGCAAGCGAATAGGTCATGGCTCTTCTAGTGGGTCAAAAATACTCCCCAAGGGGTACAAGATCTACTGTGTACTGCACTGTTTCATGATGCTCAGGCGAGTGAGCGCCGGTGGAACCCTCTGCGGCTCCTGCTGCCGGTGACCAAGGGCGCCTCGTTGGTGTTCCTGCTGCCGGTGTCCTCTTATGGAAACGCGCTGCTCTTCGACTATGCGCGCATGTCTTGCTGGGAGATGGTAAGCCCAGCGTGCAACCTCTAGCTATGATTCATGTTAAATGTACAGGGCGTGCAAACACGGACACACGAGAGAAGGCAAGACACCACAAACGCCGACTAACAACTGAAAAGGCTCGCAACGGCGGAAAAAGAAAGAAGGCACGAAAACTTATCTGCGCATGCTGAAGCAGTTCGCCTTTTTAGTTGTTAGTCGGCGTTTGTGGTGTTTGCACGCCCTGTCTCTTTAACATGAATACTTACCAACTAGCTCAGCTCTCTGTTATTCTATTCTCTAGCTGTGGCCGCTGTTGTTACCAGCATTCAAATATTGCAGCGAGAGTGTGTCGAACATTTGTCGAGGGCCTACGTAGAAGGGAACACTGTATAACTGTACTACGACGCAGTACAGTCGAGGGGCCGCCGCTGTGGATCAGTGGTCACGGTGCTTCACTGCTTACCCGAAAGGCGTAGATTCGATAGGGCCGCAGCGATCGTATTGTGATACAGCCGACAGCCTAGAGGCACGTGTACCATACCCGAATGCATACCAAGGGCCATGCATCTCTTAGGAAAAAAGTTAGTAAACAGTTAGTAAACGCATGTATTTACTTGTTTCAAGCGTATTTGCTACCTTCGCGGCATCCCTTTACTAGGCCAGCAGCTAGTAATGCTTGTACCTTTTGCCGTTACTAACCTAGGAAGATTTCTTGGGGTTTTAGCTAAGTAGCTACTAAGCCACCCACGTTGCCAGATCTTTCGTAGATGCCGCTGTATATTTTGCCGTAATCGCGACAGTCTGTAGGAAAATTTAGCCAAACTTTATTTTATTGATTACCTTGGAATATAAGTTTCGTGCTACATGATGGCGCACATATAAGCAAATAGCAGGGCATAAGATATTGTGTAGAAAACATCAAGTCTTCTAAATTCTATGGTTTCTAACTAGTACACGGTGTGCTATTCCAAACTAGGAGCATAAATAGCCTTCATGCTGCTGCTAGAGTAGATATTGGCTACGTAGAAGTCTTGAGATTTTGTGTGCGTTTGCGTGTGTGTTCTCGTTTGTGGTCAATTCATGTCTCTATGTATGTTTCTGTGACGCGTACCTACAATGGTAATTACGTGAAGCAATGAGCGGTCAATATTTAACGTACGGGGGCCATGCCGCTTCGTATATTTTTATCCTATACATACTTTTGTAATAGAATCGTCTTGATATGGTAATACACACGCATATATAAACAAAAAAAGGCGTAAATCTGTAGTTGGTTAATTGTAGTCTACTAGAGTTAATACGGTTACTAAGTTGCTAACGCGGTTACTAACAATCTAGTAATGGACTAACCATTCGAGTCAACACTATTCACTTACTAACTAGGTAGCAAATTTCACTAACCTGCATTTTACAACCTGCACTTTCTAAGAGGCTAGTGCTCTTTGTGACAAGTAAACGGTTAGTATTTAGTTAGTTAATATGCCGACCTTTTTTTTTCTAAGAGTGATGGTATGCTGGTATGGGCCACACGGAACTGGGGGAAAGGGTTTCGTGGCGCGCGCGACGTTTGTGTCATGTTCATGTCGTGAGCTATCAATGTTGCTCAGACACTCATATCCGCCTACGCCAATTAATGCGATAGCACTTATACAGTTGATACCCGCAATAACGAAATCCCGAGGGAACGAAATATTTTCGGAGCAGCGGCGAACGCCCATAGGAGTCAATGCATTTCGTAACTCGCCACTGCGAAAAATATTCATACTGCAGCCTCTCATTAACGAAATTTTTTAAACACGAGTGCGCAAACGAACTGCAATATGTACCCTAATGAAATTACTGAAAAAAATTTAGTTGGGGAGTCTTAGTTAACTGGTGATTAGCGTAATTTCAACAATTATGCATGACCGCAGCACCTGGTTCTTGACTAAATTTTCTTTTTCTTTCTGTTAAATACCGTATATTTATTATTTCTTGGCACTCTTGTAAAAAGAATACCTCGTACACGAACATAGCCCCACCACGGTGGTCTAGTGGTTATGGAGCTCGACTGCTGACCCAAAGGTCGCGGGATCGAATCCCGGCCGCGGCGGCTGCATTTTCGATGGAGGCGAAAATGTTTGAGGCCCGTGTTCTTAGATTTAGGTGCACATTAAAGAACCCCAGGTGGTCGAAATTTCCGGAGCCCTCCACTGCGGCGTCTCTCATAATCATATCGTGGTTTTGGGGCGTTAGACCTGAGGTATTATATATTACACGAATATACGCGAACAAAAAGCAAAAAGGCTCTTGTCTCAGCGGAGGCACAGCCTGTTTTAAGGCACGTGGGCGTCGTCATAGTGCGTGCTGGTTTGAAATAAACCATTCGTCGAAAGTCCTCGCTTTAGTTCTCAATCTTTTCAAGAGCTGTGCACGTGTGCATAAGAAAGACTGAATGTCAAAGTAGCCCAGTTGCGGCTAAAACTATGTTCCACTCACCTTAATTTACTGGATTTGCATTTTAAGTATGCCCTTGCGTAGTGCCCCACGATAAATGTCTAATAACCTGTCTGCAAGCAAGCAAGGCCTTTCTCTTGCAAGGCACTACTCTGTGGAAGAAATTTCCCGCGATTTTATTGAAATCGCCCTGTGTCATTTTTGCTGGCTCCATTATTATAACTGCTTTTGTAGATGGCCGCCCCGACAGATAAACACCCTCTTTTACTGTCCTCTTTTATCTGTGCTCTTTTATCGCACAATACGTTCCACGTCCGAGTGTAACTCCCTACATTCATCCATTCGCAGATTAAAATCGGCTTTCCAGTCAAGATTGTGACTATCGTACTCGAGCTGGTCTCGCTGGTCACCGTCGGCACCGCCATGTTCGACCTGGACCATGTTCCCGCTTGGGCGACGCAGCCGCCGCCACTGACGCCGGTGTCGGCGTTCAACATGACGTCACTCGACATCCTCAACGTCACGAGTGCCGCCTGAGTCTGTGCGCGAAGACGCAGTATGCGGGAGTCCGCTGTCGTTTTTTTTTTCTTTTATTACGCGATGCGATATCAATATCGACTCAAATATTTCCTATCGCTTAAAATGTGTTGTTTCGTTTTGTGATCTCATCCACGGATCACTGATGCGACTGCACCAGAACAGGAGTTTGCCTTACGAGAATTGTTTTCCCGTCGGCCGTGAATACTTATAGCGAGCGTGCGTGTAAAGCCTGAAGCTGGTCAAGCCTTTGACAACAATGTGCAGCTTTAATCTT
Organism: Rhipicephalus sanguineus; assembly: GCF_013339695.2. Taxonomy (NCBI): domain Eukaryota; kingdom Metazoa; phylum Arthropoda; class Arachnida; order Ixodida; family Ixodidae; genus Rhipicephalus; species Rhipicephalus sanguineus. The sequence continues at coordinate 153,750,860 of NC_051177.1, read as the reverse complement.
AAGAGGACGGGAAAGCTTGTCGACTACATAGCGTTGCTGGCGCCAATTGGACTTGCGATTGCGTGCTCCTGCGATTTAATTCTTATTTTTCGACGTTGTCGGCGCTTGCAGAACTGCGTTTTATTTTTTCGTTTTATTTGCGCTGCGAAATCTGTACCGCAGCAAGCGTCCAATAGGTTCGGTGCGGCGAAGCAGTAGACACCAAGCGAATAAGTAATAATAAGGTAATAAGTTTCGAATCACTGCACTCCTTACACATCCGAGCGATCTTCATACGCGCAGAAACGTGACCGTGTACGAATTACGACTGCGATGTGGGACAGAGAGCGCTTTGCACTGCGTAAAACGGCGCCTTGCGTAGCTCTCCGCGTCCGGTTCGGAAGCAAGAAACTTGAACGGCTCCGAAAGTTTGTGTCATACATGTCCACGCTGTTGTGAATATAGAGTTATTGTGGCGCGTGAATAAAGCGATATATTTGTCGCATCACGTGTGAGCACAATATTCACAGCATTCGTCCTTCATCTTTTTGACCCGTATATAATCATCATCACTGTGAGCGTTTTCTTCGTTCGAAGGGTCGCTCGGGCGACTCTGCCGAATAAACGTCGTCGAGACCACAACTGTGCTGCCGTCTTGCAGAGTGGTGGAGGTGCTGGGCATAATTACATAATTATCGAATTATAGAATTACATATTTATATAATTACATAGGCATAATTACATAATTTTAGAGATTATCTTGGATTTGATAATGCATTATTTGAAAAGTTACAAAAGTTTCTATTTGTGCACCTTTTAATCGTTTTATTTTTCAGTGGTGTATCCAACACTCCATGATCCGTGCACACATGCCCTCGGCTGCTAATGTAGCAGCGTGGTAGAGCGGTATTTTGAGCACATACATGTTAACTTCCGTTTCCTAAATTATTCCCGTATGGGCAGAGTATTAGCTGTTTCCTTCAATTAATTTCATGTTCAGAAAGCTTTTGAGTAACCCGGCCGTTCGGCCCTTCCATAACAAGCAATTATGGCCCACTAATTGGTAACTTCCATACCGCTAGGCTCTGTGAAGGTTTTTTACGCCAAGTAGTATGGTTGCGGAGAATTGACTCGTCAATAAAATGCATTTACTCACAAGACGTCTCGTTTTACTTTTGTCGGCAAACAAAATGTCACACTTACCTGAAAGTCATTGCAGCATCTACATCGGGTGGCATAAGTTGTAAACTACATATTTTGGCAGCTTTACGAAGCAATAGCTTAGAGTGCTACCGCCCCGCCACGCTGGTCTAGCGGTTATGGCGCTCGACTGTTGACCCAAAGGTCGCGGGATCGAATCCCGGCCGCGGCGGCTGCATTTTCGATGGAGGCGAAAATGCGTGAGGCCCCTGTACTTAGCTTTAGGTGCACGTTAAAGAACCCCAGGTGGTCGAAATTTCCGGAGCCCTCCATTACGGCGTCTCTCATAATCATAGCGTGGTTTTGGGACGTCATAAACCCCAGACATTATTTATTAGAGTGCTACCGCGGGCTCGAGTGTCTGCCCTTTTATTTTTATGTTTAGTGGTTGGTTTAAGGTGGGAGGCCCAGCTGGCAAGCTCAAGCCTTGAAGAGCAGCGACGTCTGATGAACAGGGACAAAGTGTCGGCTCAGGCCCTCGGCATCCTGGACTAGAGACGCCTCCCACCCTGAACGAGTCTGCCGTCGGCTCACCTTTCTGAACAAAGTTTTTTACACCTCCTCCTACGATACGTTTGCCGCGCACTATCACCTGTAATTGAATATGTAATCTTGGAAGCTCGTTTCGCGCGTATAGACGGCAACGTCGAACTACGTGTAGTGTATTAGGCGGTCACGTGCGGGCTTGCTTGCACCCAGGCAAATTATTCCTGATATTGGGTGAATGCAAAATACCGCTGAGGTAAGAATAAATCGTCTTGGCCAACCAACACTTGTCTGAAGGCCTTCTCCGTTTTGGTCGCTCGTATCTTAGCGCCGTACGAAAAAAAAAACAGTGGAAAAAAAAACAAAAGAAATCTATCTTTATAAAGATCTATGTACGACTCCTTGTGAATACGGAATAACCTGGCTTGCGCTATGTGTGCAAGTTCAATAAATTTGCTTAGGCGAGCAGTTATATCTACGTCATGTACTTATGAAAGTAGTTATTGAGTTCGCTCTGTGCGCAATAGCGCTGCTGCGCTGGTACGACGCATAGCGTAGCACGTACGCATTAACCGTGTGCTGCCTGCGTATGTAAATACCACGCATGGCGAAGGGCGCACATTTTTCTGAGTCGCTTTTATGACCAGCCTCGTTTCGGTATTCATCTTGCTTGCTACTTTCTACTGCGCGGCGGCTGCATTTTCGATGGAGGCAAAAATGTTCGAGGCCCGTGTATTCAGCTTTAGGTGCACGTTAAAGAAGCCCAGGTGGTCGAAATTTCCGGAGCCCTCCACTACGGCGTCTCATAATCATATCATGGTTTTGGGACGTTAAACTCCAGATATTATCACCTGCTACTGCTGTGAATAGCGTTACAAGCAGTGCGTTAAGAAGCAGTGTCGTAAGTACGCGCGTTTCGAAAGGCCACGGCTTTAAATCTACACGACTTGCATGTATATGCGCCGTTTTCAGGGTGTACGTGGTGGCATGGCGGCTACATTACGCCGTTTTCTGATGATCGTGTTCCTTGACAGGCGTGCAACGCTTCGGTCATCCATCTGCGAATTACGATTAAGGAACACTTTGTGTACGGGGTGAGTAATATTTAATCAAGGAGGAGGAAGTGTGTGGGTTTTTATGAAGGAGTCATGATTCACGAATTCCTCAGGAAGGTGATGATCGTCCGCGTGCCGCGGTCTGTCCGCGGTTGGCACCGTGATAGCGGACGCCGGTGGTGATGAAGTGAAGGTCGTGACGAAGCTTTTCACATGCCTTGGTTTCCCGGAGGAACGGCTTAACCGTGGTGGTGCAGTATGTGAAGTTTCTTCAGGCTGGAATAGAACAAGCGCGCGTAAAGTAAATACTTAAGCTAACAATGATGTAGTTAGAACGTTATCGTTATCAAACAGGTTAATCGGCGTAAGAAACGCATACGCTGGAAATTGAAATACGGGATTGACTTCGCACCAACTTGGCACGTCTAGATCTGCTACAGATATCGATCGCAAAAACTTACGCGACAATGAGAACATCGCCTCTACACCACCCTGACGCGTATTAACTACAAACCTTGCCTTCATCTAACACACGTGCCTTTTATACCTATAGCTACACTCGCCATCAGTCGTGCTACTTTTGTACGTGTGATTTCTGATATTATACCATGTTATGCCAAACAAGGTGGGGTTTCTCCAAGTGACCATAGCAGTGTCATAACTTCTACGTTAACCGCAGTACCATTGCTCACATCATCACCGCGCCGCTCAAGCTGACCATCTCTTCAATCTCGTATCGGCGTTATTGAGAGAGGGAAAAAAATGACTTCCAGAATAGAGATGCACGTGCTACCGCACAAGAGCGAACATCTCAAGACTAACCGGGTACCTTTGCTCCACCGCTATCTTTGAATTTCTGATCGACGATACCAGTGCGTATCCTCAACAACAAAGGGCACCATGCGGCTTCCACACGGACTCATCTCGCCCAGCTTATATCAGAACTTTATCTTTACTTTCAGTGTCTCCGCTGTTGCATTAATCGATAAAACATGAATGCAAATTGTGGATCAGGCCGCCCAGTCGCTTCAATAGCTTATCTGGCGAGGGCGCTGTCGTTTGCCTCGAACATTAAATTTAAGAGCCGCCGAGAATACACTGTACTTTAACTATTTGGGGCCCATAAATGGTAAGTTCGTTTATAACTTACTTTTTGCATTTATTCAGCGTAATTTTTAACATTTGCCTCCTTTCGACCCCATTCTCCTTGCTTGGCCCCGAAACATTTTGTTTAAATTGGCTTTTTCGCAAAATTCACTATGGCAAATTCCCCCTTTTCGTTTATTTTTTAATTGTCCTAAACTCGCTGTACCTCTCGGTGGAGCGGGCTACGCCACGTCATTTTCCTTTACTTTTCTTTCTAGGATGCACACGCAGCAGAGCACCAACTTGGCTGATATGTACGACTCCTTTCTTGTTAATTTTACTGTTAGCTTGCATCCAGCTCGATGTTGTAACTCCAGGCCTCGTTGTTTGAAATGCTAACAGCGAAATTGCTCTACCAAGAAAAGTAACATTTCTTGAGGTGCTGTACTCTGGTAATAACTATGAAAAATTCGTTACTACAATGTGTATGCCAGGGAAAGAGGTGAGAAAATGCCTACTAATGTAGGTCAATTTAGCCAGGGATATTTAATACAAAGATATTTAGAAAAATTCTCTAGATGGCGATCGCTCAGGAATCAGCGGTATTTCGCGCTCCAGATGCGAACTGCAGAGATTAGGTGCTAGGTTTGGTCACCACAGAACTTTCGTATTTATTTGAACAGCATTTCGGAAGTTCAGGCCCCGCGGTGAAGCCAAGTTTCGCGATAGTCTGAACCGGTAATTTCTTCTAAACGCTACAAATAATACTTCAAATAGAGATGCAGAGCCAGCTTACACTACCTAAAATGGAGCGAAAAGAAGCCACGGTACCAGTAGCCTTGTAATAAAAGGCAATCTCTATATGACTAAGACAACATCCCATAAAATTCTTGACAAGAGGCGTTGCCGGGAAGCCAGAATATCGGAAACCATTGACCAAACTTCCTTACATATTCCTAGATGTCAAGCAAGAGGACACGGGGCTGCAGAGTTTGTCTCGTTTTCATACTTGTTTTTTTTTGTCGGCAAGGTCTACACGCTCTGACACCTCAGGCACTGTTGCGTGATTACGGCAGTGTGGTTAAGCTAAGTTTAGTCACGAGGAAAAGCACTCGACCAGCTTGCGTGCAGCGAAGATAAATGATTGCGCAACGCAGCGGCAGCAGGAGCAATACGAGGAACTAGATAATCGCGTCAATAATATCTGCAGACTATCCCGGGAAAGCGAGCGGAGACAGTGTAGCTAGAAATGGGGACAACCACGTTTCTGGTTTGGACGCTAGCGACAGGCGAGACTTCTGGAAAACTGGTCTTAACCGCTGTTGGTTAAGGCCTGTTACCCGGAATACTGCGTTTCTCTGTGGAGCACATCCTTATCGATCTAGCTCAATAAATCAGCGCACCGGAAAAGGAACCTACAGCGAGCTTTATCAGATGAAACACCGATCGGCGCAGGATTTGGGCGTGTTGCGCCTCGCTGACCCATTTGAGCAGGGAAACGGTGATGCAAGAACGGGTTGCCAATCAAGAGAGAGGTAAATTAAGTGAGCTCCGCCTTCGGCCAATTAGGCGTAATTTTTCTGGGCTTCCTGCGCCATATCTGAAAAGTTGCTGCCACCTTCGCAAAAAAAATTACGCTTCCCGATCTTACTGCGAGGTCGTAACGCATATTTCCGGGAAGTATGGGCCTATTTTCATTTCAAAGAAGCGGCAAGGATGACATAATTTCAGTAAATACTGCACTGCACTGTGCTAAGAAGACCAAGGTGTCTTATGCTCTGATATTTTAACTAGGTTTTCCATCCCGTTTTCATTGTGCGTGCTCACCTATTCAATATATGAATTGCTGCGGCCTCTTAAAGGGGTCGTTTTTTCGAATAGATAACGGCATGCTCAGTCGTACGATAGACATCGTATGTTAGTCTATCTGTGAAAGAAGCTTAGTGGTAGGATTTACCAGCTTTGGGGTCAATACGGTGCCCATAAACAGTGAGCGTGATCAACGCCTTAAAAAGCAGTTCCACGATATCTCAAATTATTCATGTATACCGAAACTTACACAGTAGTCGGATGCTGTCTTCTGTAACTTTCATAGAAGGACTATTCTGGTTTTCTGTCGAAAATAAAATTTGCTTTCCCGCGAGGCGGCGGAGGGGCCAGACCTCGACGTCCCCACGTGGGAGGCCTAGGCCCAACCAATTGAATTGCTGGCTTTAATTAAAGTTTATTGCTCCTCCTATTTTCTAGAACGTAGACATCGCTTTGAAGAGCTACAGAAAACGAGTATGAAGACACTAATATTGAACGACTAGGCTCTTTGATGAATTAGCTAACATTGAATAATTAGGCCATGTGATATGTTGGCCAGCATTGTAGCATACGGGCTTTAATTGTGTGAATTACGTGTACTGACTGCTTCTTTTTCAATTATTTTCTGCAACAATCCACCCAACTTGCCATGTCATTTGGTCCTGCGGATAAAATAAATAAATAAATAAATAAATAAATAAATAAATAAATAAATAAATAAATAAATAAATAAATAGGGAATAGCTACACATCCTAAATGGTTGGGACCAATTACTTAACTTGAAATGACACGCAAATATTCTGCTTTCGCGTGCAAGCCCTGGTGTGTTTCCCTATGTGTTTCCCAGTTTAGTTTCCATTCAATACGCACGCGAACAGAAGGTGAGGTAATGTTCCGTTACTTTAGATACTCTTCTTTTCCTGCTCATTGTCTTCGCTTGAGTGACTGCATGCACGGTTGACTTAATAAGCCTTCCATATCGTTTATATGTTTCCCCTTTGACATTGTAATACATTTGACCTAGATATCGGTAAACGCTAATTCTGAATACACTATGCGTTCCTTCTTTTCGGAGATAGAACAAAACCCCTTATGTCTATTTCTGTTTAAGTGTGGCTACTTCCCCTTCCTCTTGCACATCTTTAGATCTTGTGTCTTCGGCTACAGGGGCTGCAAACGAGCCTCCCATGGCGGTAACATAATACTGCAGGGAAGCTGATAAGCACCCCACGATGCTCATTCAAGCGGGGTAGGCGCCGCGGCGTTACAGTGTTTACGGCGCTCGTCTGCTGACCTGAAAGTCGTGGGTTCGACCCCGACCGCGGCGGTTGCATTTTCGACAGAGGCGAATATGCTAGAGGCCCGTGTACTTAGGTGTACACTGAGGAACCGTACGTTGTAAAAATTGCCGGAGCCATCCACTACGACGTGCTTCATAACCATATCGTCGTTTTAGCACGTAAAAACTATGTAAATTAATATTTATTTAAGCTGCGCAGCCCGAAGTCGCAGTTAGAGCTTACATTTCTAGAAGTGTCCTTAGTACCCCAGTATGATACTGTGCATTTTCGGAATGTAGCCTTACGCTCTACTTAACGTTACAGACTTCGCGGTGATGACGTCAAACGTGTGCACTGTAATAACTGAGGAAGCGTACCACTGCGCAGACTGTGCGAGATGATTACTGCCAGTGCTCTTCTACACTGCAAAGTAATAACGTTGTACTGTATTGGCGGAAGTCGTGCCATCATTAATTGAACCAATTCTCCTATGTACAAAGGGCCGCAAATGACCCATCCGTAATTTCCTGAACTATATTCGTCATATTGAAAGCAGCGGTGATCAAATTCTGCACGTTATGTCCTACGCTAAACAATATTGAGTGAGAATATCGAGATGCCAAGGACAATGCTCCGGAAAGTGACTGTATTTTGGTCTTTTCTTGATTGTTTTCTCCAAGCGCTGTCCGTTTAATTTGCTATAACAAATAAAGGTGGACCGGGAAAGCATCCCTAGATTCACGCACAACTATTTCAGAGTGGCAAATCCAGGCCATAGAAAATCGACTTAGCATTCATGTTATGTTGCAGTTTGTGTGTCCTTTCGCACGTTTAAATGAGAGGAACAAATAGGATCTCGCGATAATGAAAATTTATAGCAATTAATATTTCAGCCGTAGTTAAGAGACCTACTTCTTTAGTCTGAAGTTCACAACTCTGTACACGACAGCTGAGCGCCGTGATAACCAGAACTTCTGCGTTTGCAATGCTACCTTGGTGAAATCGGAATATTATGATTATTACTTTTTTCATTCTCGGACCTGTCTTCTACAGGTACTCACATCTACTCCCACTCATCTGGATTGACTGCGCGTTAATAATTGCGTGTTTGTACAGTCATACGAACACGTATGACACGGCAAAGGTTCCACCAGTGCGTGCTCATACTTATAGGTGCTAGCTTACGTTAACATTCATGCCTACACACACTATATGTCAATCGCTCACAGCTTTAGAATACGTGCTACTGAGCATGGGTGAGTGTAATAATGGCAGAGTTTAAGGAACTGTGTCAATTTCTGTACAGGTATAGCAAATTTAACGTTGCAGATTTGTTTGATGTCGAAAAGGGGCGAACTCCTGAGACGTGCCGTTGTGGCTCAGCGGCTACGTTGTTCAGAACCTGAGAAGAAGGTCATTGGTTAGTTTCGCGGTCGTGGAAGACGCATTCCTTTAAGTTCAGATGAATCTAAAGAAAACGTTCATTTTCTGAACTTTATGCACACCCTAAATACATTCACGCAGGCAAATACATTTTTGGCACCCTATTGTGTCGTCTCTCATAATTTGCCACTCGGTACCGCTTTATGAACTGCGAAGCCGTACCCAGAAGGGCAAATCACTTTTAAAGGGCTTTACAGGGCACAATTCTACCTGAGCGCTACCTCAACAGCGCTTCGTAAGCTACAAGTAAACAAAAATATTTAAGCTCGCAAATTTTGATATGCACACCAGGAGCGTGCAGTGGTATAGTGTGCCGTCGCATGACGCAGTTTGGTGCTTCTTCACATTCTGAAGGAAGTGAACGAAGCTAGCAACGTTACAAAAAACAACGTACGCAAAATAATCCATTGGCTACCGACATAAAAGTTCATTAATCAAAGGTGCCGTAATGCCCTTACAAGGGGCGTAAAATTAAAAAAAAAAGTTACCACGATGATATAGCAGCACATCATCCAAAGAACGAAGCTCCACTGCTTCATTCGCAAGCGCAAACGATTTCTATGTCACTGAGCCCAACAGACGCAACTCGGGTCTTGTTTTTAGCAATCATGGTTTGGTGAACACTCGTGACATTGCAGACTACTTCGTGTTGTCACAACGTATCTTTTTCGGATGCGAGGAATGGTTTCACTCGGTGGACCTGAGCATAAAGGCACGCGGATGATGTGTACGAGAACGGTGTTAATTACCGAAGAGGTTGGAGTTAACATTACACCAAGGACACTTCCTAAAGTATATGCAAAGGAAACGTGGGGTTGCTGTTTAACGAGAGTACCAAAATCAGTGACTAGTTTGAATGGACGTTAGCACATAGGTGAGTAATGTTTAGAAGAGTGATTGGTAGTCAACAAGGTCGTTATTGGGTTAAGGCGCGCGTGCATGGAAACCTGTATGAATGCGAGTGGGTGTTCGCGATATTATGCGGGCGTTAGTGAGTACACGTAGGTGTGCGTGGGTATATAGTCTGAACAAAAATATCTGCGGGTGGGTAAGTGTCCTCTTAAGTGCGCTAAGATATGAATAGGTAGTCCACTTTATGCCCAGAAAGTGGTTACATACGCTGGCAATGCCCGTAAAAACGTGGTCGCAGCTTAGTCACAAGAAAGATCAGCGACCTGATGTTCGCTGCCAGAAGGTGTCATGAAAGGTCAACAAGAGTCCAGTGCGATAGCGATACAAAACTGTCGTTGAGGGACACAATGCCAAAACATTTGGGACATATTGTACGATGTTTTGTTTTGTGAATGTGAACACTTCTGTGTAAGCGGCTGTTATGCTACGGTCGAAACCCGCCACGCATGCCGTATGAAACTTCGATAACCCATGAGAGCTTTATGCTTTCGTATCGACAGAAATGCCATGTATATTCAGACTATTTTGGATTCATTCCAATATTCAGTTCTTGTACGAGTGGGTTTGTGTTTACTTACTGTTTCAGGTGCTTGAGGACGAGAAGCTTCTTAAGCTTGTGCTTGATGTACCACAAATGGTGGTGGTGGTGATGCGGCTCCGCAAAGTGCACCAACATCAGCAAGAACAGGATGATGAAAAAAAGGATGAGGTATTTGTTCCAGACCATCGCGTTCCTAAGGACAAGAGCGAAAGTCAACGCAAGTCCACTGCTCCGGATTCCGCAGTCGCCGAAGGTTTTGACGCCGCGCTTCACTGGCGTTATCCAGTCCGCACTACACAGGTCGCGGCGACTTCACTCGGCTCGCCGGGAGGATCTCACCGCATACGGTGGTGTCTTCGAGCGGAATGGCAGCGCGCTGGGTTCCGCGGGAGGTTTTTCTTTTCCCCCGCGCGTCTCAAAGACGCTGATGCGTGTGGCATTAGGCTAACCTATATTATGCCTTCCCTCGCCCCCCTCGCGTTGCCGGCAGGTATCGTAAGCACGTGGACGAGACAGAGAAAGTTGCGAAGGCGAGGAGGCGCCAAGCGGGGTCCTTATCGCAGCAGCCCGTGCGCTCTGTCCGACGACGCCTTCCGGTTTGACGGGCGGCATCGGGGACGCGCCCAGAATGAGACCGGCGGTGGTGGAGAGATCGCAGTAACGCATGAGAATTGTAGAAAAAGAACAAGAAGCACAAACGTGCGGGCTGTCGGTGTTTGTCTTGAGTGCCTGCGCGCGGCCGATTGTGTGGCACTGTAGTTTCGTGGTTGTCGTCGCCTCTCGCGCCCTGCGCCGGCAATCGTTGAACGCGGTCCGGATTCCTTCGTCCAACCAGTGGGCTCTCATTGCTCAGTGACTTGTTATTTTTTTATATGGTTTGTACATTCGATTCTCGGTCTTCCCCTTTCTGCTTCGTTTGCGCTTGCGGCTGACACGCGATGCAGGCGCCTCCGTAGTTTCCTCCGGAACGGGTAGGCCGTTTCACTTTTTGGTCCGGTCGGCTACTCTCCAGAGAGTCCGCCGCGTTCCCCGCCCCTACTCCCGCTGTGATGGTCCAGTTTTCATTCGGGTATTGAGTAGCTGCCGCGTTCAGAGCTGAGGAGAAGATGAGGAAGAGGCAGGCGCGGAAAGTTTCCGGAGAGAGGAAACGGCGCGGGACCCTCGGCCGCCCCCACTCTGTGACCGCGTTGCGTGCTGGTATTCAAATAGCTCGTGCTCCGTTGGCGTGAGAAACCAGCTGTTCCGAAGCTGAACTTTTTTCTTTTTGTGTCGTTGGTTGTACAATAAAAGGTGCTGTAGAACGACTCCGATTGTTGTTCGTATGCGTGTGAGAAGGTGTTTGCTTGCAAGAGATGGACAATTACGGCGTGTGCTCTGCACTGAAGCTGCGTTTGCATCGATAAAATGTGCAAGCGGACCGACATATTTATTTCTGCGGTTGTCCACTGGGCAACAGTACATAGAGCTGAAGAAAAACAGCCGACACTTTCTTTATAGTGGCAAGAGAATATGTCGTCGTTTGCTAGAAGATCTTCTGTAGTTTCTTGTGAATATGCAATTAAACAGTAAGCTCTGGCGGCGAAGAGTCTTTGTTACAGACGCCCGTGTCCTACAGGTGCCGATCATTTCGTCATATTTTAAATGTCGCTGCAAAAAAGTCACTGGCATGTTTGCTGCGTCCTCTTAACGCAGCAGGTTCCACGGTGGCCGACTACTGCAAGCAGAACGGCGAACAAACCAGAGATTGCGCCGACTTGTTCAGAATAACTATGCTCGTTTTGTTCTCTCAAATTGCGACCCCATTGCTAGCATAACAGCCATGAAAGTCAGCATTTTCTTTCTTTCTCGAACAGCGCGTGCAAGTTGTTGTCGCTTGAACTTATGTAATAATGTATACGGCGATTGCGTTCCTCCCGACAAATTTATTCTATCACAGCGATATATGTTCCGTCGCATTGATCATTGCGATAGCGGGGGTATTCCATTTTGCCAAAACAAACCGTTTGCCAATTTTTTTTTACCGAACACAAAAATTGAATGGAACCGCCTTCCCGCAGACATAACATCACTAGGTGATGACGTTGTAACAGCACTAACCACCTCTGTATACTAACGCGTTCGAAATTTGACATTGTTATATTTTTCCGGTTTATTTTACTTTTGCTTGTATGTTTTACCCACTTTCCTCTATAATACTCTTGGCCTTGAGGGTAAATAAATAAATAAATAAATAAATAAATAAATAAATAAATAAATAAATAAATATGCGTGGTTGGCAGCACTGAGACATCCGAGAACAACTTAGAGGCTGTGACTAGCCGTAGGGCAAACAGAACTGTTCAAGGTACCGGCCCGTTTGAGAGAGTTAGGTGAAGCACAAAACACTCACCACCCATTAAGTGCCTGCACTAGCCGCCAGCAAAATGAAACATCTCAACAAGCGAATTGTGTGTGTGCAGAAGTCGAGGTGGTCGTGTCGAATGAGATTGAGCACATCAGAGCCTCAATGACTATATCCTTAGAAAGGATGTGGAACGCGCATCGACGCGTTAGAGGCGTTGAGCCAGGTCATCGACCTTGGTGGTACGATTATCAGATCCGCGCTCTGCCCGGCAAACATATCATCAATGGCGTTACCTACAACGTCGACCAAACTGTTTTCGATGCTTATTGGCCGACACTTATTAAGCCAGATAGAGATATGGCACTGTTACCAAACACGAATAGCACATCGGCAGTCACGTTATGCGAATGTTACAATGCAGGGTAAATCGCATCCACAGTAACAAAAAGTGCGCACTCAAGCCACCAATTAACTTTGGTAGGCTTAGCCACATGTACTGCTTTGCTTGAAGAAATAAAAAGCATTATTATTATGATTATTATCAGTATTAATATTTTTTTAAATCAACATCATAATCATCATCAGCCTGACTACGCCCACAGCAAGGCAAATGCCTCTCCCATGTCTCTCCAACTAACCCAGTCCTGTGGTTGCTGCGACCACGTTATACTCGCAAACTTGTTAGCTTTACCTAACTTTCTGCCTGTCTCTAGCGGGCTTGTTTTCTTTTGGAACTATGCTATACATGGTATATAGTTCGTACCTATTTACGTAGACCGCCGCAATGCGGGAAATGCAGTAATGTTCTCTTTAAAATAACTTCCCGGGCGAATGGTGCATGTGCGTGCTGGGAATGGTTGCGCATACAAACGGACGAACACAGGAATGAGTGGACGGAAAGAGGGCAAAGCACCATGTGGCGTTATTCGTTTTCAAAGCTGGATATATACCCGGCGTTCACAGGTCCCAAAAAGAGAAAGGAGGAAGGGGAGGAGGAGAAGAAAGAAGGTTCGACGCTTGAGCAGCGTGCTCACAAACGCCAACTGTGTGCTCCAAGCCTGACATCACTGACGGCTCCGTTGCTGCCGCTCTGAAGCTCCCTGTTTCGCACTCCATCATGCGCCTTCCAAGGAATGTTCCCTAATTCCAAAAAAAGGAGACCGTATTCAAGCACATCGTGACAGGCTATTCATCTATTGCAGGATTTGATAATATTAATGAGAACTGATTTGATAACGTAGTTCGAAAGCTGCGCTGACAACGCTTCGGTCAGCCACATTCATCAAGCGCCATTACGCCTTCTATGATGCCCACATCCGTTTTCACCGCCTCTTTTGATACAAAGTCGGAATAATGTTGTTGGCAAGGGCAATGAAGCCAATGAAAAGAAATCTGAGGGCCACACACTACTCATGTAGGACCTATACACTACCCATCGGCTCCACAGAGGCTCCACAGAGGCTCCACAGAGGCTCCACAGAGGCTCCACAGAGGCTCCACAGAGGCTCCACAGAGCCCGTCGTCCTCATGATGACACTCGCTGGTCCTGTTAGCATGAATTTTACAGTGTGCACACACTGTCAGATTCAAGCACTTTAGAAAGACTGAATTCTCTTCTTACACTGCTCGCTTTGCTTCAATAGGCGTGGTGGCTTTGCGAAAACGAAGGCCACTCAACAATGGCTGCGCGCTTCACTGGCGCAGATATCGAGGACAGCATTCATGACAGATCTGAATTTGAGAAGGCACTGCTACCGTGCATAGACTTCCTGAGGGTCTTCCCACGTGTGCGGTGCTGGTCTTCCCAGTCACTCTTTTCCTTCCTGTATCCTTGTCCCCACATCTAGGGTAGCAAATAGCACACCGCCCATGGTTAAGGTCCCTCTTTTTATCTTCTTACGCTTCTTTCGCTACAGCAGCATTTACCAGTCAGGCCGGAAGTAGCTACAAGACCTTCTGATTAGAGCAACGTTACAGGATGCTATATGCATGACGTTCACTTATTGCACAAGGCTATTTCGAAATACGGTTCGACTAAAACTACTTCGTGAGTGACAAGTTTTTGTAAATGAATTAAAAAAAAAAAGTCGCCTACGGCAGGACGCTAAGTAAAGCAGTTACAGCCGCTTACATAAAGCCTCGCAAGCTGTAAGCCCATTGCGTATATTAAATATAATGCAGCAGTTGTTAGTGTTCTATCCATACATGTATAGATATCTTATGTTGTTTACAGCACAGCTTACCAGTTTAAGGAAATATTTGGATCGTCCTTGCTGTTTTCTTACTGTTTTTCTCGACTTACACATGCGTTGACTGAAGGCAGCACCGGGGAACAATAACACGAAAGAGCTACACAATGCTCCTGATACCCGCTGCAATGCTACATAATTACGCCTAAGGTTCGAAGTTTGCGCACATGGCCGTAAGCATCTAGCATCTTCCTTATAATATGGTTTCTTTCTCTGTTGCTTTCAAAAAACGGCGCAAAAATGAAAGCACACCACTCAGACACTTCCCACAGCTTTGGCAGCGCCGAGATTGTTTTTATTTCCGGATGTACTATATTCTCACCGCCGGATTCCTTGAGGGAAATGATGTCTCGTTCGCCTTGTGTCGAGTGCCCGCGATAAATGCTTTCAACCGCCGCCCATCTTCGTCACTCCTTCCTTACGACTTGTGAAGAAGGCAAGCGAGATATTATCCAATACTTTCCTAATTTTGGTTCCGATTCTCAACGGTCTCTTTCATCTACCATTGTGTTTCACCACGACTAAACGATTTTCCTTGTCATGTAGACTTACTTACGCTAAACGTAGACAAACAGATATGGTCGTTGATAACGTACATGAACGTCGTCTCTCTGCGCGGAGACAACAATCTGCATAGAAGCCGTGGCTGCAATAAAGCAACAAACGGCGCGGCGTTTCTCGGTGAGGCAACGATCAACCGCGAACCCTCGTTTCCTCTATACCCGCCGAAAACGTTCATCGGAAGCACTCTGCGCGCGGAATGCACATTAGCCGAGCGCGATCGCACCTGTTGCCTCACCGGCCGCGCACACACGCACGCGCAATTACTTCCTCTTAAGTCGGGCACGCCAGAACGTCGTTGTCTTTTGTTCGCGCGAAGCACCTAACGGCAGCTTCTCGAACACGCGCCGACCGAACTTGGATGCACGTACATACATGGCGCCCGCTAGCTGGTTCGTTCGTTCCGACAACCTTGCTGGACCAGTTAAGGTCTTCCTTTTTTTTTTCTTCCATTCTCCCACGCGGCGAGCCCTCATCGGCCCCTGCGGCGACTCTCCAAAAACACGAGCGTGTTTGGTCGACACGGTATTACGTACGCTCGCACAGGCAGGGCGGGCTGTTAAAGGCGCGTGGTCGGCTGGTTTTAAAAATAGCCCGCGCGTGCGTGTGCACGTGCGCATTTCCGCTTTCGGTTTCGTTTGCGCAAAGGCGACCATTCGGAAATGGAGCGAGATCGTCGTTGCCGATCGTTGGGGGGGGGGGGGGGGGGGGCGGTTTGGCCGCCTCTCGGCCTCCAGCACTTGCTCTGGCTCCCTTATTGCCGCCGTTTTACAGATGTCCCCTCGTTCGTATGCAGCGCGCCTTGGGACCGGAAGCGACCCGTTGCACCTCTTATGGAACTTGCTAAGAATGGAAGCCCTAAGTGGTGCCGAGAGGCATCGCGGTTATGACGGAAGATCCTTATCTCCCTGACCCATTGGCTTTTCGAGCGCACGCTGACATGCACTTCGTGTACGCAGATAATCAGATGCCCCCGCTTTTAAAGGCCAGGGCTGAAAGTGCCAAGTAGGTCTCCTAGTGGACGCCACCACATGATGGCACCTGTTATTTCCGAAGACGCGGTTTGCGTTGGCGAAGCGCTGAAGCGAAATAATAATTCACTCTTATTGAAAACGCCTCTGGGTTACCCACCATAATGAAATTGTGAATGGGGCCATAATGGCCTTTCGGTTACTCCAGTCATGGTCAGGGAAAGCAACGCACTCCCACGAATAAGGAATATACGCGGAACGGAAAGACATAAATATATGTATATAATTATGCATGACAATGTACCGTAGCAACTGCCCATATTAATGTCAACAGGAGCGATTAGGAACATGAATAGTCAGACCGTATATTATGTAAAGAATGCCGATTGGGGGGGGGGGGGGCTGAGACACACTTTTTAATGTTTCATACGGTATTGCTAATATAAGCGATCTGTCATGTAAGTATGCTTTGAACTTTCCACGCTGGTTTAGAAGATATTGCTTAGCTAGTGTTGGAATATGAGAAAGTTCAAAATTAGAGCGAGTGTCTTATGATTCCGGATGCCGTCCTGGTAGGAAGACCTACTCGGTATCTTCACAAAACATCGAACTTCACCAGAAGTCCACAGTGCCCACAGTTCTAAATCGAGACGAGCAGTCAGCAGGAATGCTCAGGCATTGTATTTTGCTCTAAAAGCGACTTAGTTAATTCGTATTGCAGAAGAAAGTAAATAAAAATTTGCGGCAGCATTTGGTGCAGGGCGAGTGAATATTTTGAATTAACTCACATAACGGCGAAGGTCCACTTCGCGCTACCACAGTTATTAAAACTACAATAAGATAACTTGTCATTTTGATCGCTTGAAAACGAGACTTCATTAACGACTTCGCTCCAGTTTCGCGACAAAATCTAAGTTGGTTTAATCTGCCTTTGAATGTCTGACCGAGTTTATACAAAAGTGACGCACTTATCGGGCTGCCATTTTGAATGCATCTCAGGACCCATTATTCTCGTGGGGCCATTTTTAATACGGTTTAAGTTTCTTTTTTCGAATCTTGAAATATTGTCTTGCCACTGTCATGTTGAAGTCGGTGAATCGGCTGTGGAGTTGCAATTTTCCAGATGTGCGCCATCATCTATGTCGGCTTTACATCTTCTCCTGCAGAAAGCCTTTTACTACTACGACGAAATTCAACGTGGACTACACACAACGCGCTCCCCTTTCGGATTAGTTTTGCGTCGCGGGTACAACATATTCAAATGGTACATATTCAAATTCTGCGAGCGTGGGTGTGTATAGGCCATCAATAAGGAAAAAAAAAAAACGTTGGTGTGTAGCCCAGTGGTTAGGACACCTTCCGTCGGAGTGTTGAGGCTCGTGTTCAAACCCAGTTTTGTTTTGTTTTGCTCGTTTTATTCTGGTCGTTTATTTCTTTATGGCCGTCGTACTATTACGTATTACGTATTACGATCAGGGCATCGACGAAGCCTACATAAACATAATGGAAGAAATCTACAGCGGCTCCACGGCCACTATAGTCCTCCATAAAGAAAAGCGAGAGAATCCAAATAAAGAAGGGCGTACGGCAGGGAGACACGATCTCTCCAATGTTATTCACCGCGTGTTTACAGGAGGTTTTCAGGGCCCTAGATTGGGAAGAATTAGGGATAAGAGGTAATGGAGAGTATCTCAGTAACCTGCGATTCGCTGATGACATTGCATTGATGAGTAACGCGGGAGACGAATTACAGCTCATGATTACTGAACTGGATACGGAAAGTAGAAGAGTAGGTCTGAAATTAATATGCATAAAACTAAAGTAATGTGGAACAATCTTGGCAGAGAACAGCGCTTTGCGGTAGGTGGAGAGACACTGGAAGTTGTAAAGGAGTACGTCTACTTAGGACAGGTAGTAACCGCGGAGCCGAACCATGAGAGTGAAATAACTAGAAGAATAAGGATGGGATGGGGCTCATTCGGCAAGCATTCTCAAATCATGAATGGTAATCTACCACTATCCCTCAAGAGAAAGGTATATAACAGCTGCATCTTACCGGTACTTACCTACGGAGCAGAAACCTGGAGACTTACAAAGAGGGTTCAACTTAAATTGAGGACGACGCAGCGAGCGATGGAAAAGAAATGATAGGTGTAACCTAAGAGACAGGAAGAGAGCAGAGTGGGTCAGGGAACAAACGGGGGTTAAGGACATCATAGTTGAAATCAAGAAGAAGAAATGGATATGGGCCGGGCACGTAGCACGTCGGCAGGATAACCGGTGGTCATTAAGGGTTACTGACTGGATTCCAAGAGATGGTAAACGCGTGAGGGGGAGACAGAAAATTAGGTGGGTAGATGAGATTAAGAAGTTTGTAGGTATAACGTAGCAGCAGGAAGCACAGGACCGGGTTGATTGGCGGAACATGGGAGAGGCCTTTGCCCTGCAGTGGGCGTAGACAGGCTGATGATGATGATGATGATGACTATTACGTGGCAGAGGGACAGACAGGCAGACGGACGGACGGGCGGGTTTCTGGTCGAGTCGGCACAGACATGCTTCCGCATAATAAACTTGAGGGTGATACGAATGCTGTCAACGCTACAACCTCATTGTCGAGGTAGAAGCGCTGATTTTGCGCCCGCGCGTTCACGCAGAAAGACAGGCTCCTCCACCTCTACCACTGTCGTTCTCGTTCGTGCAGGACCTGTCTCGTCCAGAAGTCTTGTCTGTTGGTGACTGGCTGCTCGATCGCTCGTGCTACTGCCGATCGGTGTCAAAGGGTTCGCCCTGTTTCATCATATGCTCGAGCACGCGATGTTTAGGCGATGCCGACCGAGATATGAGTGGCCGATGCAGCGAAGAACAAGCCACGTCTTTTCTTCCCGGCACCGCGAGCTGTCCTTGCGCCCAGAGGCCGAAACTGGGGAACCCGGTCAGCGCACGGGCTCACCCAGTCCTCATTCGTCTTGAGGCAGGTTTAGTTTTTTTTTTCTTTTACTAGAACGTGTGATAGAGGTGAGCTGCGTTATTTTTTTTTCTTTTCCTTTGAGCGTGCGTCATACTGCTAGTCACCTTGTTCAGAATAATCAGTGTAGGCTTTGCTTAGTCACAGCGTTTCGTAACACGGTTCCTGCCACTTCTGCGCAGCTTTTGCAGGCCCATGCGTTTACGTAATAATTGTTTGTTCAGGTAGGCGTGTTCAGGAGGACTAGGGCGTTGATATACACTGACGTAGTGCGCGTAGATGGTATCAGCTAAATAACCCTCATAACGCTGGCAGCTATCGAACAAATCAAACAAAACGAAAAATATGCAGGGCAATGCATGTTTGGCGACTCGGGCGACAAGGTTTATTGTAAGTAAACCACATAAACAAAAGCCAAATCTGACGCGTACGCAAGCCATCAATGCAATATCGAATACGGTAAGCAAAAAGGAAGTTCGTGATACTGTCGCGTCCGACAAGTTACGGTTATTCGATTACATTAGGGGAGGAGAGTGGGAGGGCGCGATGTTGTGGAAAGAAAGGTGGTGCGCTACGTTCTGCAGCACACACGGCTCAGTGGCACAGGAAAGAGAGCAGCGAAATAAAGATAGTCCTAGTTATTATGAGAATATTCAGGCAATCACCCCATCGATCTACCATGGCCGGCATTGCCAATCTGCTACGTTTCGCAGCACAGTGCGTATAAGGCATGCTCTGTCACAACAGATACAAGGTCGACGCATGTCGCCCCATATCGCTAGTTTTGGGAAGAGTCATAGCCCAAGCAGATCACTTCCATCTACAAAAAACGTTGCGACTGACCTGCAACTACATTACTGACGAAGGGAAAAAGTGTTCTGGACAAAAGTAATATGAATTTTATGTTTAGTCGAGTCTAATACAAACGAACTGTTGACGTGCCACTGGTTAAAGTAATCAGGGTTTACATTGTCTAGTAAGCATAACGTCACTACGTTTTTTTCTGTTTTTTTTTTTTATTTATATACATGTCCTTTCTTTTCGTTGATCGCTGGTGAGTGCGAGGCTTTGGGATGTATCAGTGGTATCAACAATGCCGCGATGTCTATTGTAGTTGCCTCCATTAGAAAAAAATGCTGCGTTTAACGTTCGCCATTCCACTATGAGAACGTTTTATTCTATCGGACATCAACTAATACACGTACAATATGCTGCAATGCAAAGGTGAATTGCGTGTTAGAATTGGCCATAGAAATGAATTTCCCCATGCTTTCATATTTTGTTTAAACAATGGTTCGCTTGAATCGGCGATGCTCAATGGGTCACGTTTTGTGCGAAGTCAGTGTCTCCATTCGATACTCCTCTGCCGGTAGTCGCATCATCATATAGACATTCCGAAACTCACTAGTCAAGCGCGTCGCAACAGGTGCGCGCTAACGCTGAACCCGTCTGCCATCAAATATGCCCTTGATTCATGCTGCGCGCTAAAGTGGACAAGAAACACACTAGCATTGTGACCACGCCGGTGAAGTTACGGAGTCTTACTCCGCAAGCCACCTTACCAGAAAATTCATAGAGGAAAAACATATGACAGTGGAGTGGAGTGTACGCCACGTGTGGGTCATTTTCTCCACTCCTTCTCTGCTTTGCTTGTGCTTTATTATTTTTTCAAAGCCGTAGCGCCTTGATAACGGTCGCGGTGCACGAATACCATTACCGTTCTTGTGTAACAACGCGTTTCTTTATGGTACGACGTGTGCTCTTGACTCCCATTATAGCTTACAAAGTGCAGGTAGAGATTGTCAAACAAATAAAATCCCCTTTGCGCGGGTGCCAACCTTTTGTGTCGCACTCAGCTGCTATCAGTTCCTACGAGTACCAAGCGAAAAGCGT
The DNA here is from genome assembly GCF_013339695.2 of Rhipicephalus sanguineus. NCBI lineage: Eukaryota > Metazoa > Arthropoda > Arachnida > Ixodida > Ixodidae > Rhipicephalus > Rhipicephalus sanguineus. The sequence goes on along the minus strand of NC_051177.1, from coordinate 153,730,082 downwards.
TTCGACTGGTCACTGCAGCTTCTTCTGAGCATATATCTTCGAAAATAGTCTGATTAAAGAACAGAATCAATAATAATAACGTAATATCTTCGGTATGACGTCCCAAAACCATGATATGATTATGAGATACGCCGTAGTGGAGGGCTCCGGAAATTTCGACCACCTGGGCCTCTTTAACGTGCACCTAAATCTAAGTACACGGGCCTGAAACATTTTCGCCTCCATCGAAAATGCAGCCGCCGCGGCCTGCATTCGATCCCGCGACCTTCGGGTCAGCAGTCGAGCACCATAACCACTAGACCACCGTGGCGGGGCAAAGAACAGAATTGCAATCATCAAACACTCTAGATCAATTAAGGTTAGACTAAGCGGAAATGATATAAAATGGATGCTGGTGGTAGCATTGCAGTGGTACTAAAGATCGGTGAAGATAATTATAGAACGGTTGTGGGAAAATTTCAAAAGTTCTTATGTGGTTCTTTATCTTTATTCAATCAATCATCAATCAGTTACAGAGTACATTGTACTGTACATTCATTGATCACACGTGTAAGATAAGGAGCAGGGTTAGCAAACAGGCAATTTAGTGCCTGACAAAGTGCCGTAACCCGTCCCAGTCAATAAAGTGCACAAGGATCAGTGATGTGTACATGTTAAAAAATTAGAAACGAACAAGCAGCCACAGTTACACAATTTTTGATAACAGTACATAAAACATTCAAAATTAAAAAAAAGAAACTTCCATAGTATTTGCAGATAGACCAAGCTTGAAACCAAATAAATTGGAACACAGCCACTAACAACTTCGATATCACTCGAGAAATGTAGAATAGCTTTTGTTTTCTTCTAAAGGCCACCTCATATTGGGTACGCCAGAAGGCCGGACATACTTTTTCAGAACTTAGATAAGGTAGGTGCTGCAGCTCAGCGATTGCGATGTTATCTTAATGTGAACGGAGATCGCGGGTTCTTCCCGGCTTTGCCGAGTGCATTTTGACTCGAGAACAATGCAGCAACGTTCGTGCACGGTAATTTTTGCGCACGGTGAAGAACTACTGTCTATTAACAGCGATGGAGAACCCAAAACTACGACCTATTCTATAACCTCAAAGCTGCTTCTAGCAAAGTAAACCAAATCCATCTCCAAGTCAATACGGAAGCAGCACAAAGCAGGCATTTGCACAATAGAACAGAATAATAATAACAGCAAATGTTGAGCCAGTGAGCGAATGGACACAGAGATACTCTATTGAGCTTCTACAGACAATGCAATGACAACATGAACACTACCACCACCACCACCACTACTACTACTACTACTACTACTACTACTGCTACTACTAGTACTACTACTAATGATATTGATAAAAATAATCATAATAATAATAGCAAATTATTTATTTGACGTGCTCGGGAGCAACCGCAAGGTCTATGCGCTAGCGCGTGCAAGGAAGAAGAAAAGGAAGTGGCACGAGCCTCCTACCGTGCAATCAGCGCTAAATGCGCAATCCAACGTGTGTAATTGTAATCAAAGCGCTTGAAATACGGCAATGCCGCTCAACACTCGAGATGTACATTTAAAAGTCAGAAGCCATATTCGTTCAACTCGCTGCTTCCTTCACGCTTGGAGAGCATCCAAATGGCGCGAACGCCCAGAAAGTGGGTTTCCTGGCAATTAGACTCACTTGTGGGTCAGATGAAGCTCAGACCTACGGAGCTGTGAGGAATGCGTTCCGATTGCAATATGGCGCTGGTATTTGGCGCGCCGATTTCAGGAGTCCCGGAAGTGGATGCATTATAACACCCCCTACTGTTCTGCGGGATTGTTTTCTAGAATCAGTGGCGTCCCCTCAGCTGCTGACTCGAGAGTCGCGGGTTCGATCCCGGCTGCCGCGGTCGCATTTCGATGGGGGCGAAATAATAGAGGCCGTGTACTGTACGATGTGAGCGCAGGTTAAAGAACGCCACACGGTCAACATTTCCGGAGCCCTCCACTACGGCGCGCATAATAATCATATCGTGGTTTTGGCCTGTAGTGCCAAAACTATGAAAGGCTATGAAAAGCGGGAACAAAATGCTTGCGCGGATTTTTTCAAATTAAAATAGAAAAAACAAACAGGTAAATATATATTTATTATTCTCATTTAATTTATCTACCCGTTGAATTTCGAAGAAAGCTAAGCCCCACGAGCTTAGTCGATAATAAAGCAGACTCGAAAAAATCCCCGAATGAACCAGAAGGAAAAGTGTTTTGGTGAACTTTAAATATATGTGTAGGTATGTCAACCATTATTATTACCTATGCGCTAACTTTTATTCTTTCACCACTATGTGATCATATGGATACGTTTACGGTGTTTTAAAATTTTAATTCATACGTGGCACGTGCCAAAACCATGATATAATTATGCGGCACGCCCCATGAAAGCGGGGGGGGGGGGCTACTACGGAATTTTGACATCTTCGGGTTCTTTACTGAAGAACTAAATCTATATAGACCGCTGTTTTTTTTTTTTGCTCGCTCCGAAACGCGGCCGCCGATGTCGGAAATCGCATATTTCCTCTCGTGCTTCGCAGCGGAACGCATTACCCGTTAAGCTAACACGCTCTCTTTCTACTTTGATTTTCTGGTGTAGATTTATTTTTCATTCGAGTAAGTTGGTTTTGGCAAGCGCCTACATACGCATATGGTACACGTTTTTTCCACGAAATTGTTTTATGTCTAGGTCCATGAAGACTTTTATGGCGTATTTCCGTCACGGAAATACGTCAGCAAAATGCAAACGATGAGATGGCAAAGAAAAAAAAACAGAAGGAAAAAAGCTCCGCAAACGGGAGTTGAATCCACGACCTCTCGGTCCGGGACCATAGGTGACGGATGAAGTCCCTAGATTTTACCCTGTTCTTTTTAAGTACCGACAACCATTGAAGCGCCGCCGACGAATCTCATTGGCTAACGCTCGATTTCGGTAGCCATGTTCTTCCTAACGCTTTTCCAGCACCTGGTGAAACGCGTCCCCCGCTCACTAATGACGGGGGGTTGGCGGGAGGAGAAAGGCGCGTCGCGGTAGCATATTGTCCGCTGAAAGATGCGTGGCCAATGTACTTAGACGCACGTGGCTTTGTAAATCTTCCAAGTTGGGGAGGAAATGGCGGCAGACGCCAGCTGCGCGTGAGAGAGGGCCGGGAGAGGAGGCAACTGTCGGTACTTAGGTAAAAAGGAAAAATCTAGGGACATTAGTGACGGAGGCTCAAACCACTGCTCCATGGTCACACATGTAGGAGGCTTCGCGAACACGTTTATCTCTCGGACTTTCCTCACACAGTGCTCTTGGTTCGCGGGGTGGTGTCGCAGCCTGGGAGCGCTAGAGTGAAGTAATGCGTGGCTTCAGCAGTTAGCTCCGGAAACGCGCCGTTGCACTGTTGCCACAGCCGTACCATTCGGCGCGTTACCAAAGGAAGTGTGATTTTGTCAACGCCGGCGTTCACAGGCGAGGTGGCGGCTTTAGGCCAATCCTCGCTCGTAGCATCCACCCATATTGCCAAACACCAATATATATTTTGCAAGCTCTCCTATATCAATGTATAATAAACATCCAACTACTCCTGCGAGGTTGAGTTTCACTTCCATGTTATACCGATTGCTATGACGGGGGGATCAACCATGTTTTTTGTTATAAAGACACGAATGACGAAAAGCGCACTTGTCAGTTTTAAAGACGATAGTCTTTCTTGGGAAACTTAAACACAGAAATTTTGGTCTGACTGTCTGTCTGTCTGTCTGGCTTTCTGTTTATCGGTCTGTGACGCGAATCAGCCATCCGGCCAGAGTTTAACCACTTGCTGAACGCCCAGCCATCTTGAACTGGTAGCGAGGTTCATACTTGTGAATATTGTCGATCAAAAAGCAAAGGCTACGTATATTTGAGGCGCAACATCAATACGTAAGTATTAGGTGGTGCATTCCTTTACTAGAAAATACATAGATACGTAAATGTAAAGACGCTCGTCTTTCTTAGGCTGCGCTGAAAATGCTAGTGTTTTTTGGGCTGCGTTACAAAGGCGACGCTATGAGCTACATGCGGCGATTCAGTATATAGGAGGAGGACTCATGTAGTACGGCCAGCAAAAGACTATCGTCTTTCGACGGCATTTGCAGCGAAGCACGCAGATACGCGGCCAATTTTTTTGTTTATGCACTTTCAACCTGTGGTGCCATGTCTTTCAAAAGACAAGGGCGCTGGCAACAACGAAAACAGGCGCTTGATATATTGAACCCAGTGAAATACCGGCATTTCGAATACGTGAATAGTTATCTTTTAGCGCTTTGAGTCACTCCGTGTCTGCGCATATGCCACGCACAAGGCAGGAAGCATCGGTAGTCGAGAGAGGGAAGGAGAATGTTCACTTTTGAATGAGTCTTAGGTTGATTCGCCACCGTGATAGCGCATCTGCCTGCAGAGGCGCGGGTTTCTCATTTGTCGAAGAAGCTGGTAAGAGGCGTCCCAACTGGCGTCGAATGAAAGCAGGGGTCAGGTGGTGGGGCAATAATTATGCATTCAGTGAGGCACTCACACACTGGAAGTCTGTGCACGGAAGTTTGTGTGCACCCCGTATAGATGAAATAGCTGTTGCTAATTAGGGCTGTTATGGTATGTTGCGCGCCGGAAAAAGTGTGGCGGGGGGGGGGGGGGCGAACGAGCGTGCTTCACCCCCCGTATATGACGCCTGTATGTCCATAACTTAGCTATGTCTCAAACAAAGCCGAATGTCTTTTGTACTCTATGCTTTGTGTGCGGAACAACATGTTTTGTTTACTGACTTGCTTTGTATCATCAATTCAGCAAATGTGAAATATTAGTAAACTTGTCTTAAGCTAACCACAACGCCTCGACAGTGGTGCACAGTTAATATTTCAATGAAAAGCAGCCCGCCTATATCGTAAACCTTCAACTGAAGACATCCCTCCATGCCGCAATGGAAGACAAGCCCAATACGAGTACGGCTCTCAGGTGTGGCATACCGTTCGCCGCTGTCTGTAGCGTACGTGACAGGACTTTACGGGCGCCACTCTAGTGACCGCCAAAAGTGGCTCACAAGGGCGCTCAGCTCTCATGCGTGAAAGCAACCACACAGAGCATGACGCTGTTACACAGCGTGGGGCCGCGAGCCCAGTCTGAAGCTAACAGTTTCAACAAGCAAGGTGGATCGGTGCCGAGAGCGGCCCCGACGCGTTCTGGCCTCAAAGCCCTGTTGCCTCGATAGAAGGCGAGCGGTGAAGCTCAGGACGGGTCCCGTAATCTACGCACTTTCCTTTTGGTATGGGCAGCTTTCCGATCCGAACCGGAGTAACACGCGGTTGCGGGCCAGCCGTTGCGTCAGCTGCGTTTCGTCACCGCTGGCTGCCCCACCCCCTCCTCACCTCCTCTTGGCTTTCTCATAAGTCTCCTGAAGTGAGTGGGAGGCAAAAGCGAGTGCGCCGCTGTTCGACCAATTTTTGTACGAATTGGGTGCGCGGGCCATCGACGTCCCTATAACCCCGCGGGCCCAGCTGCGAAACAGTGTTACCTAATCGTGAAACACTCTGGGCCTGGAGTGGTAATAACCCCCCTCCCCCCTCCTCACTCTCTCTGGACACGACGGATGCCTCGTTCAAGCACTGGACTCATGTATACACATGCTAGTGAAGTCGCAGTGTGAATAGGGCAATCGAGTCAAGCAAACGCGGTCGCTGTAATGTCTGATTGCCACTGCATGCATAATCTTTGTGTAACGTATTATACGTCCTCGCGGCTTTCAATGCGGACAGCTGTAATCACGCTCGCGTAACGGAACTATACGCCCAGTTCTGGTTACCGTGATGCGCGTTCAGCGTAGGTTTGGAGACTAGGTAATCGTTTCGCAGTGTGTGGGTGATTGTTTTCTGCGGTGAAATGACGTCGTTTTCCGGGACTTCGTGCAACGCAAACGGGGAGGCCACGCCCCCGCTTTAAGTACTCATTGTTTTGGGCTATGCTTCGCGCGGTAGAAAACACGCGCCAACAATGTATCACGAAAGTAAATCGTTGGGCGTGCCACGTCCTGGAGCGATTTGTGGGATTGAGAAGAGCCGTAAAGCGAGAAGGTTCAGAGCCATTTAGACTAGCGAGGCATCTTTGACATGCGCTTAAATTTAACTGCATTTCAGGAACCTATAGCTGCGTGGTGTATTTATTTGTAGTACTTTTATTCTGCGTACGATTAAACAGGGCCAGAGTGGCACAGCTACCGGGGTGGTTGGGTTTTCCTGTGGTGATTGCCTGTGGTAATTACCACAGATATCCTGTGGTATCCTGCGGTACTTACCGTATTCTGTGATAGTTCTTGTGGTAATTACCACAGGATACACGAAACGTACCCCACTCATTCTTGCTTCTAGTTTGATCTCTATGGCTGTTTAATATCTTACAAACCTACGCGAGTGTTACTTTCATTCTCGCGCCTGCTAGTTTCTCTTACTCCCCCGCCCCCTCCCATCTGCCTTTTGTTCGGTTTTCAGGTAGCTCTCATTATTTCGTGGTCCGAACAGTAGTGGCCCACAGAGAGTAGTGGGTGAGCGCTCGAAAAAGAGTGCGAATAACTCCTCCGCTGAATTACAGATAATACTCCTGAGTGCCTTTTTTTTCTTTTAATGGTGGCGTTTCCTGTACAGCAGGGAACTGACTGGTACAGACGTGGCGTCCAGCATTTTCGCATTTGCATTTCGCTTACACTAGCGTTCTTCTGCACCCGTTCGTGGTCGCAATGAACAGGCATATTGAAAACGGGTTGGCCCGCCGTCTCGCGCTATCGTAGGGCGGTCAGGAAGTGCGAGCCACTAAGTACGCGGAAAAGGAAGTGCAAAACTGGTACGTACAGTTATTGGGCGCTGGCACGCGTGTTGTATATCAAACATCGGAAATACTCTAAGGCGGCCGTCGCCTTGGATGTTTAACAGAGTCGCTCGCTGTACATGGCCGCCTGACCAATGTCACACCCTAGATTCCGCAGCCACTATCGTTCTGTTTACCTCCGAGCCTGTCCTGCTTTTTACTTTTTTTTTCATACAGAAATAAATTTGATTTAGGTGCTTATAAGTTTATTCCTTGCGGAGCAGCCGGTACGTTTGAATCGTATGTAGGATGATTCCATGAGAGATCGAACATGCCTGTCCGGTCGCAATTTTTGTTGTGCCTGGGTTTTTTTTATATGTTATGTGGGCACATTCAAAGTGCACGGAACTGAAAATTTTATTTACAAGAAACGCTCCCAGCGCGCCAAAAGAATATTTGAAGGTGGTGGCGCGGGCCTCGTGTTTTTGCTCACTTTACTTTAAAGTGGAGTTGGGCGAAAATAAATGAAATATAAATTTAAAAAAAACTATGCCCTGCCTGCACCACCTAAGTATCGCAGGCCTAAATCGATAAATTAGATAAAAGAACAAAATGTACTAAAATTTCTATTAAAAAGAAAAAATAGAAAATAAAAATAACAATTTGATCCCTCCACCTAGGGAAGCCACCCCCAAGGGAAATATTCTCTAGATTACATACTATGGTTTCTCTTCATCTTGACTTACAATTGTTTTGATACAATGGATCTCCGGTGAGCTCGTCTTGACTAACAAGTCTTCCATTCTTTTCTTTTCCTCTTGTCTCTCTTGTGTAGGCTTTCCATTCCTCTCTTTGTTGGGTCACACGGTTGGAGAGATGGGTCCGTGTTGAGCTTGTCCCCCAGTATGTCCTTTTGAGGCTTACTGCAAAACTCGTCAAACTGATAAGTGACTGAACAGGATTTTATTTAATACAGGTTAGTTGTTATGGTTTTTTTTCTTTTTTTATGACTTTTATTTACTACCCCGGCTCCTCCCTAACTCCACCGGCTCTCACAAAAGTATTGAGGGATTATATTAATATCATAACGATATAAAGATGTACTGTATCGGCTTCAAATCACTTCAATACAAGTACATGTAGTATAATTACACAAGTTCAAGAATGTAATATATTATTATCAGATCGCAATAGAGATGCACTGTATCGGCTTCAAATCACATCAATACAAGCACATGTATAGTAAAATCACACAAAGTCAATCATATAATAATTGCCAAATTAGCCAGGCCGCGTTGATGGCAAGGATTGATAACAATATGTCCAGTACATATTTGGTTCGTTTGTTTTTCTTATCTTCTTTTTCATTTTCATGTTTTTTTCCACCCTTCTTTCTTCGTTTTCCTTCTATTTTTCTTCTCTTTTTATTCCCTCTTTTCTTTTCTTTTTTTTCTTTTCATTTTCTCTCTTTTTTCCTTTGTATTATTTTTTGTTCTCTCTCTTTTCGTGTCTTTTTATTATGTTATTATTTTAAAAAATTTTTTCTCTTTTTCTTTCTCTCTTTCTTTTTTTTCCCGAGATTATAAGGGAGATATGAATTGAAACTATATTTGCTGACATCTTCTTTTTCTCTAGGTAAAGAACCCTTTTTCACTTTCCGTTTAAAAGAGGATATGGTAGATGAATATACGTTAGTCAGTAATGTTTTCAGATTTCACGGCCGAATTTAGCGCGAACTATAAATGAGGTGTCGAAAATTTTTTATTGGTTGTAATGCGCATTACTGTGAATTACATCCATGCTTTTTTTATGCCTTCCTCAAAACGAAAGGGTCCTACGTTTGAGGCGCCTTGGCGCCTTTGCTATTACAAACAGAAACTTGAAAGCAATGTCAAATATAGAAAAAAGCCTGTGCAACGTTTGTACGGAACATCATTTTCCTAAGGCAGCACAAAAAAAGAAAAAAAATAGTTAAAGAAGTTAAAAATAGTTAATAAAATAAAAAAACTGCGGTCTCAATTTTCACGACAATTTTTCATCGAAGAGCGCTTATACCAGTGAAAACACCGTGTTAATATATATGTCCTCATTTGCTTTGTTCACGAGATTTAACGGGCCAAAATTACCCTTGCTCTGTGCGCTCACTTTAGTGCGATTGATAGTTGTCATCAGCTTGCATTGCACGTAAAGCTAGTTTTAATTATTTTCCTGCGCTAAAACTTTGCTCTGGTGTCTTGTCGTCAAGAAAAATGTATTCTCAAACTTTAATTGTGTTAATTTAAAATTAATTATGTTAATAGCGTCTCTAAGTAGAATATGTGTATTTATTGTTCATATTTGTGCATGCTAATGTTCTTTGCTCGGTGAATATGGTTTCATTAATTTCAACGTTTGAACTGCATTCAAATTCGCACCCACTCCTGCATGGGCCTGCCAGTGCTCTGCAGTACTCTGAATTAAAAATAATAATAATAATACAGCTATCCAATACAAAATGGGTCAAGCTGCTTGCCGCAGACGCTCCTGATCTCGTAAGTACTTACACTGCAGCTCTCGGGCGTGTCACTTCAACACGGTTGGGGCCAATTCTGTCACAGTGATGAAAACCATGCAGAGGTTGGTTAGGCCGCACTAAGCAGCGTCAATGAAGAAACAATTAAAGGTAACACATTCACTAAATAAGTAATTCACAGTGAAATGTATATACAACACATGACTGACGGTTCTAACTGAAAAGACGCCAATAACAGATTTTAAACATTTCAAGGACTTACCAAATTGGGATATTTTTTGCAAGACTCAAGTAACGTGCTTAAGTTTCAGAGCTCAAAAAGAAAGCCTTCGAAACCTGAAAACTAGTATACTTCCTCGCAAGGAAGCAGTGCACTCAAACACGCTCTAAATAGTATCTATCAAGAAGGAGTCCGCGTTATTAAACTGATATTGACCGGTTCGTTCTACATACGATACAAGGAAACCGGTGTTGGCTTCCTACTATAAAGGATAAACTTGTGGCTCAAAGCGCTGTAGAGACTACAATGAATACAGCCGCACATGCGCATTGTCATTACACAACCGCCCGCCGTGTATCGAAGAGGCTCAGGCGCTGCACTGTTAAGCTCGAGGCCATCACCGGATCTCAATGAGGGCGAAATGAAGGAACGCCGATGAGCCCCAAGTCATAGAAGAAAGAGGACGTTAATGAAATAAGGTGAAAGGGTCGTTCCGGGTACTGCGACTCCAGCCTGCAGCTCTACGCTGCTGATCCACGTTTAGTAATATCTGGTTATCAGGTGGTCATAACTCATCCGGAGTCCCCCACTGCATAGTGTGCTTGATAAGCATACCGGGATTTAGGCACGCGAAACACGCGAAAATTTACCGAATTTTCAAAGTCAGATTCAGTGTATGTGACGGTCATAAATGCGCTCTACTGCGAAGTAAGAAGCTTTAGGCTTGTATTACGGCGGAGGCCTTAGGTGCTTTGTGAGACGCTGGCTTTGAAAACAGCGCACGTGGATAAAAAACAAAACAAAAAAGCTCACGTGGCATCGCGCTCAATGAGAAGTAAAACTCAGGGCTTGAGCTGCATTCTTGACAGGGCCACGCGAGCGCTTCGAACTTCTTCGTAAAAACCCTACACAGGTATCACGTCGGTCGTGGAGTCACGTGAACACACGTAATATTGCTTGGAAGAAGCGTAGTACCGGACCAGGCGTCACACCATGTGAACTGAGTAACGAGTGAGTAGTTTAGAGCTGCTCGCAGCTCACCTATTACTAAAGGCTCAGGCTTAAGGAAACATCATCATCAGCGACAGCATCAACACAGTGTGCAACTACGTAGGCTCACACATTGCCTTACATTTGTGTAGTGGGCATTTAGCAGCTGTATTTGCAGCATGCGCCCTAACCCAGCCTATACCGGGCTCTAAGGCCGTTTCTTCAGCTTAACCACACCAAACCGCTTTTGCCTTCGAGTCGTCTTAGGCGAAAGCATAAGGAACCCTGTGAGCTCTTTTCCCCCTGTTGCTTGATGTCTCATTGGCATTGATGCGGGCAAAACTAAGCGAAAACATTACCGATTGCCCTTCTCAAGTGCTGTGTTTAAAGAGGCGTTTTAACAGTAGGCTTCGACGCCAATACGTCTTATGAAACGTACCAAAGTTGGTTTCACTGATGGGGTTTAGCCCCATTTCTTGTATTAGGGAGAGCGCATTCCTTTAGACTTAAAAAACTAAACGCCATACACTCACATATGTTCCTAAGAACTCCGACGTAAAAGGTAAGACACACATTTTGTGTCTTTTTGTCTAGTTTTTTTTTTTACCGTGACGTGGTGTGCAGAGCTCTGTGCATAGTGGTAGCAATGTCTCCAATAACACAAACACGTTCCGCCTTTGTATTTAACACTTACCGGCACAAATTCCTTCCAGAAATATTGAAGATACCCTGGAGGTGCCTGATTTAGGTATTACCTTACTTTGCCTACAAGCCTTTGTATTAGCGCCACTTACCCTTCCAAATAGTAAAGTTGATTCTTCTCCTATAGGCTTCTGGCCTGCTCGAAAGCGCTTGCGATTTTCAGCGGTACGTCATACGCTAAAGAAGTCACTGTAACTACGCATCCACTGCTCGCTGCAACAAATGTACAGGAAAACACTACACTGTCGACAGAATGCTGAAGCGGTCAGATAACTCTTTTTACGCGACCAGGAGGCAGTGCTATTAATATGTTTACTTATGTGTCGTTAACCTGTAATCGTTGATAGAACAAGCCGATTATTACGAATATATTTGCAACAACTTACCCAAGAATCGCGGCCTCGATTGCCGTTCGTAGTTACTTATCGCTTCGAAGCATCTAGCTCACGTTACTCTGCTTCCGTGATCGTTTATCTCAGCGGGCAGTGTTCACAAATGGAAGCACCGCTGCACTGCAACATCTGTCACGTACAGTCACGGCGGTGCCCACCTGCTCTAATTACCGCGTTGAGCGCTTCCGGCTATTAGCCTTAGAAATTTCGGAGTACCCGCAGTTCTACTTTCTTTCGAAAGCGGAATTTGACCTTTTCTCTTATCATTCACGCTTGATTAACAGACTCAAGCGTGCATAAAACCCTCCACGACCAAGTCTCAGCATGTAGTACAAGTCATGACGTCCACGAGGCCGAATGAGAGAAACTGATTGGAAGTAACAATCTAATCGACTGAGAAGACCAAGGTAATTTAATGAGTGTCTTGTGAGAGCATAACCTTTCGCCTGCGCCCTCCTTAACATTAGCTAAAGTAACCGTAGCTTTTTCTGCACTTCCTTCAGTAAGACTTTGACGTGAAAACAGCACAAAGATCAGTTCACGAGATAATGAACAGAGAATTCTTCTACTAGAAGAATAGACATACACACACATGAGCAGCATCTGTTCAATCACAATTCACGCGGCAGGTGTGATTCCTCGAACACGAGGCCTGAACAATACATTTTTTTTTGTCACCATCGCTTTCGTCTGCTAAGCATTCTTGTTTTATCTTTCTTTTTGTTATGGTCACTTTATCGCTTATGGAAGCATTCAGGCTGGCACACCTGCTATTGTCGTTCACCCGTGGCGGTACTTTATTATTTTAGGTTTATTCTGCGTCATTATACGAGCGATGGTTGCCCGGACCGCTCCTCTTGTTGAATCAGGTCGAGGGCATATTTGATGCCGGAGAAGCAGAAGGGTGGATCGACTTGATTCGGTAACGTTTTCAACCGCTCACCCTCAGCGTGTTGAAGTTGACGCCGAATGGCCTTGCCCTGTAAAATGTTTTAAAATGACAACATTACCGCACGTCTCGAAAAGAAAGTCCTAAGTTTCAAGACAGGGCAACAGATACGATAGTGCGAGCCAACGCACGATAATCAGAGATTTGATAACTAGTTAGAGAAGAACCTACAGTGAAGTGCCGTCTTTTTTAACACGAAAGTGTTTTATGCTGGAGTCCACGAAGACTTTCATGACGTACTTCCGTCACGGAAATACGTCAGCAAAATGAACGTGATCACAGGGAAAAGAAAAAAACCAGAATAACAATTTCCGTCGACAGGAGTCGAACCCACGACCCCTGTCCGTAGCGATGGCTAGCAGGCGTTTAAGCCACTGCGCTACCCATCAAACCCATGAAAGAGGTTCCACAAACGCGCCTTTCATCTCTCACACTTTGCTCTCGCAATGCTCTTGATTCGCAGGGTGGTGTCGCCGTCTGGAAGCGGTAGAGTGAAGTAATGCGCGGCCTTCGCGTGCCGTTGCTACGAACGTTTCATTCCCCGCGTTTCCAATAGGAGAACCGTAATTTTGTGAATGCTTTAACACACCGCCAGGTGGCGGCTTTAGTATAAGCCTCGCTCATAGCATCCATCCAAATTAAAAAAAAAAATAGCTCTCCGACGCTCGCCTGGCTAGCCTCTGGCCGTCGCATCGCGTTCCCCGCTTGCGCTGTGAAAAAAATTATGGCCAGGCTAGAGGGAAGACACGACGCGTGTGGCGTTTCTCTTTGCGGTTCACGACGCTTTGATGGCGAGCATATCGAGTACCAGTGTTCATTATGTGCTTGTTCTTGCCACGTGTGTGCGGAATTCACCATATGCGGTGTCCAGGTTAACAACTTCCGCTACCGCAAGGGTTAAGTCATGATCATGGGCGCAAGTCGTCGGGACGGAAATGTACCACTACGCTTCAACGTGGGTGCTCCAGATCTGCCAAACAATAATAGACATTGTGCAAGCTTTCACATATCAATGTACTATGAACATTCAACTAATATGAAGACACGTTTCACTTTCGTGTTATACCGATTCCTATGACAGAGGGATCAGCCACGTTTCTTTTTTCTCATTTATTTCGTACGTCAATTTCGGTAGAGGAATAAGAGCAATAAGAAGTATTGTTGAAGCGTACAGAGAATGAATGAATTTTTGTATGATGATGCGAAGCGTGAGAGGACAAAGGTTTAATTTACGTTAGCTATACATAGTCAGAGTGTTATGCACTGCACTGGATATATTTGTTCTCCTGTGTGACCATGCACGCTATTCCAGTTCGCAGTTCTGGTCAATTGCAGACTCAGAACCAAATTTTATTACTACAAATGAAGTTATCAGAAAATCGGAATACACGAGGAAGTCCCGGAGTCGGAGCTTGAATTTGGATCTTCTGTACATGGTAAACACTAAAAAGGAAGAAAGCGTAGTTACTCTGGTGAATAATTGAATAAACACTGATAGGAAGTATTTGTTCTGAGAATGCCTCTGAGAGCGTTATTATTTGATTGGACGATCCCGATTCAATAAAACAAAAGCTGAACATACACAACAAAATATCGCACCTTGTTTAAAGTGTGGGCCGTTAATAACACACACACACACACACACACACACACACACACACACACACACACACACACACACACACACACACACACACACACACACACACACACACACACACACACACACACACACACACACACACACACACACACACACACACACACACACACACACACACACACACACACACACACACACACACACACACACACACACACACACACACCACATGACACTTCGTTAAAGAGAATACTTCGCTGTATCCAACGCTTCAACAGCACTTGTAATCGTCAGGGCCTTTTGTCGGGACGTTGACTCCAGAGACGTTCCCGATTCAACGATTTCTCGTTACTTCGAGCCCACATATTCTACTGAACTTGCTTGGACACACACAGAAGCGTGTCACATCACAGAAGCAAAATAAAAAAAGCAACCACAGCCTCCACTTGAGTAATCCACAAACTGAGAACAATGACAAGTTTCGCTTCTATTTACGTTGCGGCTTTGGGAAAGTTGGCGTCGACGACGTGGGTCAATAATTACAAAAGCCGTGATTATGTGGCGTCGCTAACGGCAACGCTTAAAGGAATGCATGAGTGAACAGAGAAAACGACACCATAAGTTCCAGCATGCAACTTCTGCAGCCTTATGAAACACTTGGCAAAAATGCTTTTTTTCAATAGTCCCCTTATGCGCCATGAAACATTTACTTGACTTCTCTGCTAACTAATTTCTCATTTAAAGTGTTATCAATCTTCGCAGAAAGTTACCTTTACAGCGCCCGCGATCATTAGTGGTCTTAAGTGCAAGGGACAATTAGCATAATTTACCAACTATTCAAATGTGCGCATAAATGGGAATTGACTTGCTAATGTACATGCCACTTTGTCACTTTCGCTAATCTGCCTGTCAAACCGTGCATGTCACTTTCATTTCAGGTGAACGGTTGTTATGTCGCAAGGGCGTTATATTCAGTACTGCAACGGCAGCCACCACACGAATATCTTTATCTGCTGATAACAATACCATTTACTCTTCACGCCGCATTTCTGTCTAACAGCTCCCTGAGAACAAGGCCCATTGGGAGAAGAAAGCCCGATGCTGTACAACGCTTTATACATATAAGTACTCACGGGTCGTTTGTGTTGATGAAACCTGCGATGGACCTCTGGGTGAAATCAAATCTCCTTGCGGGTCCGTAAGGCGCCACGTTAGCGAATTGATACACATTGTGACTCGGTCCGCCGGCGAAGCCGAAGCGGTTGTAGCCCAAGCCAGTGGCGTAGCCGTAGCCACCGCCGGCGGGGTAGACCCCGTATGCTCCCGCACCGTAAGTGGTGCCAGGAACGTAGCTGAGACCAGTACCGTAGCCGGTGTACGCTTGCCTAAGATTCAGTCTTGCCCTCTGAAGAGGACTCAGCGGTGTGCTTGCAAAGGGGCGGAGAGCCCTCACGAGGTGGGAACGTCTCGTGCAGATTTCGCTGAGGCCCGCAAGGAGCGCCACCATTGCGAAAGTGAGGCGCATGATTTTGCCTGGAATGGATTCAGTTGAGCGGTGTCAATATCGTAATAACGGAGAGCGCCAAACCTTTCGCGAATATTGTCAAGTTTTACTTCTCCAAACGCCGATAGCAGCAATAACGCGAAACTTCGTGCAATCGTAGCAGTTAGCGCAGGTGATATGTAAACCGCTATTTGGCAAAACCCCCAATAATGCTAAGTTACCGAAAAAAAAAGTTGCTCAGGGGTTTCTCTTCAGGATAGTTGGCCATGATTAATACAAAATACGCGCCATTCGTAGGGCGCTTGTAATGTCATTCTAGCCAACGCATGACGGCGAAGCACTGTCACTGCGCAGTTCAGGCGTCTGAAGCTTTCTGACTGATATGATGCCACAGAATGCTCTGATAGGTGTAGACTCGGTTCGATGTCAGTATTACAGTAATGTTAAAAATAAAGGTTCATAAATACTTCTCGGAGTTCTGGTAACGCAAGCAGGTGAACACGTAACAGCGACCACGTACACTTACTTTCGAGTTTTCGTTCCAGGTAACACTGTCACTCCAAACTTGAAAAATGAATTTCGGAAGAGATCTAGCGCAAGAAAAGTGAGCGTTGCCAGAAAAGAAGAAAGGAAGCAAAGCCAGATCTTTGTGTCCCATTTTCCCTTGCTCGAAATGAACCGCTTGTCCCTGAGTATCAGCCACCGGCGGCTCACTTTCTAGTATGTACAGCTTCGCTCTCGATCATCCTAAGCACGTATATGCCCGGCGCCGCATCTGTCATATACGCGACGCTCTCTGCTGCAGCGGCCGTCCCCCGTGTTTGAATATCGCCATCTGGAACTTCAACCTCTTTCGTCGCCATATTTTCCCCGAAGCCTTCGCGTCGCCACTGCCCTCTGACGTCTGGTGACCTCCTCATTTGCGCCGCTTCTTCACAACCCGCACATCCGGACAAGGTCATGCCCGATCTCGTGTATGAAGCGCTCTGAGGATTGCTGGTTTTGTGGCTGCTGATTCAAACCTCCGAGATATCCGTCGTTGCAATTTTCGAACGCCCTCGACGGTTCCGTGCCGGAGCATACACAAGGTATCTTAATTTCTTCTTGTGAGGTATTGCGTGAAGCATTGTATGAATCATTGTACAACCTATGTATAGATGGTACTGAGCATTGCGAATTGATTACGCAGTTACATTACGTACTTTAAGGTTTCATATTCTCACGTGATTTATGAACTGGCGTAGCCTTTGAAATATCTTTGTTTTCATTTTTTTCATCTTTGCTGTTCTCACGGCATATCATGTACGTAAATAAGTTAAATTTGTACAGTTACTGCGATGTAACGGTCCCCTGTACTTTGTCGAACCGTATCATGGCTTTTATCACAGCGGACGTTCTAGTCTATTTTATGATCAATAAAAAACTTGGAGGACGCTTGAACTTTGCTTTCAACAGTAGAACGCGATAGCGTAATAGGGCGCCGTGCGCATCGCCTTCTCAATTGCTAGCCTAGCTTCGGTTCTCGGTGCATGCCTCAATCATGTCGAAAGGAAACAAACGTTTGTGCGCGTTACATTGGCCGTTTCAAACTATCCTAGAATGCGTACTGCAAGTAGAGTTGCGCATTGCCGGCTACGCCATAATTATTCATCTTGCGAAGGGCCCACTACGCTTCCGTCAGGCAACACGCGAACCTTCACAGCTGCTCACTTTGTTGATGCTTTTCCTGATGACAATGAATAAATATGTCTGAGTGCTTTGTAATGGGTAGGCCTTATAAACCCAAACGTGTCGCAATTCACATGTTTTGACACCTCGTGCGATCCTACGCTTCTGCCACGCAATATTGCATGCGTTAGGCAGACGCCCACTACAAGATATTAAGTGTTTTTTTTTTCGAAGCTGCTTGAAGTAATGGCATGGCTCTGTGGCAGAACACCTGCTTGCCACGCAGAAGGCGTGGCTTCGATCCTAACTCGAACGAAATATTTTTATTATTTATTTTATTTGCATCTTTCCTCGATTTTTCGGCGATGGAGAACGCAGATTTCTCGCTGAGAACCAACGACGGCGATACTGACGCCGACACTGGAATTTCTGCGAAAGGAGCTCTTTAACGCTATCCCGTTAAAATTTAATTCTAGTTCTGAAATGTAGTCTGTAGTCGACCAAATTTACTTGTTAACTTGTGACGCCACGACGTGATTTTTCTCCTCGCTCTTTAGAGGACATCGTTGCTCAGTATGACACATCAAATAAACTATAAAGTTTAGTGCGAGTAGGAAATTCAAGCGCCGTCTACAAACTACCGCCGCTTTATTTTCCCGATGCGCGCAACTCCAAGACTTAGCAGTATTCGAGAATGTAATTGACATGCGCAGTGATCATACGGATGAGAAAAATATGTAAAATAGAAACACTGAAATTTGTGTCACTTACTCACATAGTCATTTTTAAATTTGTGTTTGGTGTTTGCCCAATATTTGTGTATTTACAGCGCATTTCCTTTGTTAGCTTTTTGTGTTCTGCGTTTTAGCTCGTCAGAGTACCTTTAGTGCGACTATAAAAGTACCCGAAAATATTGTGTTTTCATGACACACATGGAATCAGATTAAAGGTATTTCGAGGAAAGAGGTGCCACGCTTAGGTTGATGTGCGAGAAACTTGTATAGTGTGTCGGGCAAATAGTCGCTGTAAAGTTGTTAGTGTCTCGCTCTTAATTTGTTTGGAGTGTTGCATGAAACGCTCACAAAGTTCTCTCATTGTCCAATGACAAGAGGCATTATTTTTTATTACAAGAACATGAGTCCGGAGTTGGGGATAATATGTGTAAAATGTATGTAGTGCTTGTTTACGAGGCTTGGAAAATAATTACGGAATGTTATTTGTTTTTGCAGCGGAGTTTTGACCGTGTAGCGTAGACAGAACATTATCATCATCAGAAACCGGCACGCGCCATCTTCTTAATCGCCTTCCTCTTCCGCTTCGCTAAGAGATGCACATATTTGTCCGGCGAGGGCAGCGATAACTTGATGGGTGAGAGAAGGTGTAGAGAGAGTGAAAGAAAGAGAGGGAGCGCAAGAGAGAAATAGATAGAGAAAACACGAATTTCTTGGCAAAAAATACATTTTCCGAGGCGAGATTAAAACTCGCGCACCAACGATCAGAAAATTGGGGGACGCTTAAGCTTCGCCTTTAAGAGTTGAACGCGATAGCGATATTGTGTTCCTAGTGCGCAGTTCGAACACTACGAGTGTTTAACAGAATGCGCGCGCTAAGGCGTGTCTTATGTAATGGGTAGCATGCTTTAAACCAGGACCAATTATGCGCGAGAGACTTTTACGAAATTGCGATGCACCCACTACGTGGTCTTAAGAGAATACGCGCAGTAATGCGTGTGCCTTTTGTAATGGGTGGCTGTCTTTAAACCACGAAGTCGTTATGATATTGACGTGGTGTGACGCCCGATGGCAATGTACGCTTGTACCACGCAATATTACTACGATATTTCATCTCGTACTGTGACACCTGTATACAGGACGCGTATTTTTGGGAAGCATGAAAGTTACTTTCAGTGCAACTACAAGCAGAGGCGTGGCTGTGTGGTAGAACGCCTGCTTGCCACGCAGACGGCCTGGGTTCGGTTCTCACTCGGACCCCAACATTTTTATTATTTATTTTATTTGCAGCTTTTTCGATTTTTCGGTCACGGACAAGATGATGATTTTTCGCTCACAACCAACGGCCCCGACGCCGACGGCGGAATTTCTGCGATACGAGCTCTTTAACGCTATCGCGTTAATACGAGCATCCTAACCCTTCGGCTATCGAGGCATGCTGGCAGAGCTGAGCACAATCTTGTATAGTAAGTAGCACAAGGTGGTGGGAAAGGGAAGTGAGGGTTAGGAGGAGGAAAAGGAGGAGGGGAGAACGAGTATAGGGAGAGAGAGACCGAAATTTTCTGTTGCTATATGTTTTGTACTCGATTATGGTCTGTTTTATTGTTCGGAAGGGCTGGGGTTGTTTCTTTTTCGGTTTTTTGAATTTTTTTAGAATTATATTATGTTTTACTCTCCTATGAGCTGTATTATTTTGTAATCTAGGCAGGTTGCGCCGGTTGCTTTTAATACCTCTAGATGCACTGATACATTTGCTTTGTTTTCCTTTTCTGTGAGCTTGTGTGCCTTGCGGCTCCAATTGTGTATGTCAATTTGCAAATGTAGAGTTTCCAACCTGCATGCATCCTTCGTGAACGCAGTATACTGTACTCTCATCGCATTTTTGCCGTTGCCATCGCCGTCATGTCCCGGATGAGTGTACGTATATATATATATATATATATATATATATGTGTGTATATATATACATAGACATATATATATATATATATATATATATATATATATATATATATATATATAGGCACAAGGAAAAATAAAGCAGAAGAAAAATATTCCGTACCCGACCTGCGATTTGAACCGGCGACCCCTCGCTCCCCAGCGCGCTGCGTTAGACAATTCAACACGCGCCATGCATGCGCCGGCGAAATAACGGGGAGCTATTTATATCATTTACTATTTAATACATCATTTACCGCGGGTGGTACGCACATATCAAAGGAGCTTAAGCGTGTTTTCTATCACGCAATGCTCCTACATTTTCTTTCAGTTTGAAAACTGCCCTTGAGACGGGCAGTTCGGGTGTACTCTTTGTGCTTCAGCGGCGCGCTGCAAGTATCGAACTGCTTGTCGTTCTTCGTGTGACATTCCAATTTCTTGCTATCGCATTCATTGATTGGCCCTTGCGGCGAAACTGTGACGTTTTTAAATGCGAATGCATTTCTTAGTCGGGCTACGTGAGGCATCCGGCGTTGTCCGCGCGCCTCTCCGCTCTCACTCCCTCTCGCATAGCAACAGCTGCGGGCGCGCGCACTTATCCTCGCCCCTAGCAACCGGAGCAGGTGGTGCGGGCGGAGTAGCGGAGAGTGAGTGGAGAGGAGGAGCGCGCTCTGGCAGCGCCCTCTAGAATATTTTCAGGCCTGCTCACTACTCCGGGCATGGCCTCTGACGTCAGTCATTTTTGACCCTCGTCTCCTGCTGAGTAGACGTGCGCATGCATGCTCACGCCGTTCGAGAGAGCAGGATTGCTAAGCCTGACGAAGCCTGCCGTGGTATACTGGTGTTTCTTTTGGCGTCTGCTTGAAGACCGTGGTCTGCGTTTGTGAAGTGCTGCGTGGTGATGTGATGTGCTTCGTTCACGGAATGTTGTAGAGCTGCAAGCTCTCCCAATGGAGCAGTGCTGTGGGCCCAAGTGTCGCCGATATTGGCGATGTACCGAAGGTTCCAGTGGTTTCATTCTCCCAAGGCGAAATGAGAGCGTGCCGTTCATCGGGATGACATCGATATGCATTCTCTCCGTGATTCAAAGGTATGTGTAGTCTATGCTACTTGCTTTTCAGATGTTTTAAAGGCACCACCTCTAACACGTTCAATTATTTCGATAAAATAATGCCGTGTGCACTTCTGACTTGTTAGCGTAAGCCTTTACATAAGGCACATTTAGCTAAGCGTCGCAGACGCTCACCCCAGCGATGATGTAGCTTCTCTAGAGAGTGCATAGATTTCCCGTTTTTGACGAGCGCGTCTTGCCGAGACGCGGTGAGCTTGGCTGCTAAACGACGGCGAAACGAAGTAGACGCACCTTCATGCTCCAATCAAGCGACTTCACAAGCGGTGCGAGAGATGCGTTTTGAGTTCCGCTGCTCGCACCCCGAACTCATTAAAATTGAGCAATAAACGCGCGTGGCAGTATAGGCACCGTACAGTCGAGTTTTCCAGTGCGACTGCAGCGCCAGAACGCGAAACCTAGCGGACAAAAAACGCAATAATGAGACGGGGGTTGCTCAAAATGGAACGCGATGTGCGCGTCTCCCTCTCTGAATGAGTGGGCGGACTGCGGCCGGGATACACGGGGGACGCGTTCGCGCGTCTGTTTTCTGCGTGCCCCTAACGGCCAATGCCAGCGAACTTGGGACGGGCCAGTGCGAGCAACGCAGCTCCCTCTGGTCAGTGTACGGTGCCCATATTCTCAGAACAGGCGTTTTTTTCCTTCAGGGTCGGTAAACATTTCGCTATTTGCGCGTAGCACCATGGGCTTCTTTTGACTGAGAAACGCTAAGCAGTGGCGGTGCGTGGCGTCGTGCTTCTGTTTTGTATACATAGTATTTCTGACCGGTGCTCCGACCACTTTTTGCGGTATTATAATTACGCGCCAGTCTCGCCAGCACCTTCGCCTAATTTGTTTCCTTGAAATGTGTACTGCTGCAAGTCAGCCGAATTGGGATGCCTGTAGACACCTCATAGATTTTGTTGTTTTGTAACTGAGCAAATAAGGATCACAGTGGAGCGGAAAGCCTGTGATAAACCGCTTTCTTAAATGGTTTTCAGGTGTGTGAGCTCGATTTCAAGCCAGAACACTTAAGGACGACTACCAAGTACACCGATCCAAGAACCGGCACGACAGTAGTAGCTCCCATGGGGGCTACTCGGCTGACTCTGGACCTCTGGACGCAGTGCCGACAATTTTTCTCAGTTTACCAAATAAATAGGAACAGTTTCTGCGCATCTTATGGACAGTGTGACGTGTGTGCGCGTGTGTGTGTGTGTAAATAAAGAATGAAGTATGAATCAAACTTGCCTTATTTATTGCGTCACTTTTCGGGGCCATCAACCTTCGCATTTACAAATCGGTCACATTTTCGATAGCGCACAATCTTTTCTTATTTTTAAGTGGAATAATAAGTCGCTTACAGACCAATCACCAAAGACTTAAAGCGTAACACATTCCTTAAGCCAGGGCCAATCCCGACTCAAAAGGGAAAATAAAGCTGTTACGCATGTAAAACTAGCCGCGAACGCTTCATCATTTCGTAGGAGACGATAGTGGCCATGGCTTCACTGTCTCCCGCGCGTTCGCTCACTCGGTCAAGACGCGTGACGTCACGGCGGCAGTGAGCAGGCCTGAATTTTTTTTCTAGGTGGCATTGGCTCTGGCGTGTGAGGGCGCTCGCATCCGAGCTCCCGCGTGTGTGCAGAGTGTGTAGGAGAGGGCAGGTGTAGTGCTTCGCCGCTCCTTCTCTCGCCATTCGCTCTCTCTCCTCCCTGCGCCACCGCCTCAATGTAGTGCGCTTGAAACGCGTTTGTAGCGTTTGTGCTGCCTTGGCACAGCCTGAAAACAGCGCGTTCTAAACGCGTTTGTGCTGCATTGAAAGCAGTGACAACATCCCTGAGGTGATTACGAACGCACGCAGGAAGCGTTCGTTGAAAGAGGCGCCCAAAAGGGAGACACTTGAGCGCGTCGATTTGTCCAGCTTTACGCCATTAAAATTACTACGCCGCGTACTCTCGGCGCAAGAAATACATTCGCATTTCCTCACGATTCCCTTCGGGGAGGGGGGGGGCATTTTTTTATCTAGCTTCACGTTTCATGTGGTGCATGCTGCAGGTTTTCCTGGTCTCAAACCACATGCAGGCCAGTCACTCACTAAACACAGCTATTCTTTTTTTTCTCTACGTAATCAAATCCTGGCAACACACCGTCAGGCCCGTTCACAGGGGCATAGAGTGAGAGTGCGTACCTTCCAGCTGTAAGAATGAATTTTTAATAGCGCTTTAAGAACATTTATTTACCTTCTCTCCTTGTCGGTTCTTTCGTTGTTCACATTTGTCGGAGCACGTTTTGCAGCTACCTCACTTAAGCTTAAAATTAGAATGACACTGCGCTTCCCACCCGTTTCTTGCAGTTTTCATTGCAGGGGCACCTTTTGCAGAGTGACAACACAGGATGACGAGCGTGTTCCTCTACGTTCCCAATCTGATCGGGTACCTGCGCATGGCCATCGTGGCGTACGCCTGGCTCCTGGTCAACGACGACCGCTGGTTCGCGCTGCTGTTCTTCGTCTCCGTGCTCTTAGACGGCGTGGACGGCTGGGCAGCTCGCCTGCTGGGTCAGGCTTCGGCGTTCGGCACTCTCCTCGACGTCAGCGTCGACCTCGGCGCCCGGGCCATGCTGTGGAGCCTCGTGTGGCCGCGGTTCGGAGGTTTCATCTCGTCCATTGAATGGCTGGGCTTGCTGTGCAACTACCGAGAAGCCGGCACTGACTGGAAGAAAGACGCCCGCCACCATCCGCGCTGGATCCGCGCTATCTACGCCAATGGATTCAAGAATCCGTGGGGAGCCGTTCTTGTGACGGGAGCGCACTTCCTCCCACTGGCGATATTCGTGTACGAACGAGGAATCTGGACTTCGCCGTGCTTTCCTTACGTAATTGCGTTCCTGTGGTTTGGCAAGGGAATCTGTTTTGCGACAGAAGGTTACTTCGTCTGGTACCACGTAAAGAAGCTGAACGCGTCTTGAAGGGCGACGAATTTCAACTATCCGCTAACTTCACGATAATTGACGACGTAATTGCAACAAGAAAAAGGATATGCTTTGTAGCTTGCTGGAAACTCGCGTTAAGTTATTAATAGCAAAAGTAGGCGCGGAGATCACTAGATCGGTAATTTAATGCTTGTGTGCGGTCGTTTAAACAATGACACAGATTGCTAGCGAGGGTCGCCTTGAGGGAATGTATGTCCTATATGCTTCCACGGAGGCGTCCGTTACGGAGGAGTAAAAAAGGCACTCGACCCCCTCCCCCTTCCCTTCTCCTCTTTCCTCTCACCCGACCGCATATGGTAGCGTCCCTAATTGTAGGCTGTACGTTGTTCCAGACGTGAAATTATGGAAGGAACCTTGCCCAAAGAAGCCTCGAAATCTGGATCCCGACAATGACAGATTCATGTTGTGTACCTCACCCTAAATGCACTTTCTTCGGCCTGGCTTCCACCGCCCTTCACTACCCCCACTCGCAACCTCCAACGTCTCCAACGGCTGTCGCCCGCTCCCATCAGGCGAATGGGAAACGTATGCCTCGGCCCTTCCGTACCAAATATTACGGTCATTTGCAGGTCACCTGTAAGGTATGGAGACTGCAGCACTTCAAGAAAGCCACCAATTTTATATCGCAGTTACATGCTTTTTTAAAAGAGAGTTTCTGTATACCTCGCATGGTATGTGCAATTTTTCATCGTCGCCACATCGCAGTGAAGGTAGAAGTGAACGAAAGAAGGGGAATTTTGGGGGCTCGTTTTTTCTCGGTTAGGCACTAACAGTTAGAACTAACAGCCATTAATGCCTATCCTTGGCATTATTGTCCGTTAGTTCTCATTAATATTGAAGGTAGAAGTGTCGTTTCGGACAGGGCTATCTTTACTCGTGTATTCTACGACAAATCGCTTTTTCTCCCTGTCAGCCGTTCCATTAGATTTCATCCTAATATTACATAAGATTGTATTTGAATGATTGTGTGAAATCTTATTGTAGTGTGACGCTTCTTCCTCCTCATTGATGTATACCGTTTCTTGTTTTGCCAGCGGCAAGGAGCATTGCACAAAAGCTATGTAAATAAATAACACGCTTTTCAATGTGGACATGATATTTAAGGGACTGGAGGCGAAGGTAAGAAAACGGTAGACATACAGAGCATAAACCAGTGGTAAATTATACCTCACTATGTCACGTAAATCAACAAAAACAGAAAACAGAGCCCCGTGGCAATATTCTTAATACGCGCACATTTCACATTGTCTGATTCCATTAGGAGCAGTGCATAAGTCTAACGACTCCTTTGAACATCCTTAATGATTGTTGAAAAATGTAGTACATACTCTACCACAGTATCACACTTTGCTTGACGTACACGCACGTCAAGAACGCAATGATGTAAAACTCGGTACCGTAACAGAAACGGCAACATAACAAGGCCAATAATAGAAACTATCCACAGAAGTATTCTTATTGTATCGATGTTCATTATATGCTCATATTTGTCTTGGTTATTTTCTCTCGACCTTAATACCGCCAGTACGTCGATAGGAAGTATTTCGGGGCAACGGGAAGGAAAGCGCTGTGGACACAGCCTCACACCTTTGTTCAGCATGCAATTGATCCTGGATACACAGGACAATGTAGAGCGAAAATCCAGGGTATCAAATCCTCACTGCGTGCAGAGGCGTTGATTTTTTTACTCACAAGGAATAGCTTTATGCTGCTCATGTGCGAAATCCCCAGGAGCCAAATAAGAGTGCACAGATGCTTCGGTCGCAGGAACTTGCCTAATTGAGCGCCTGTCATCACAATGAATACGACATGCGTGAAACTCTTAAATGCGAATAATTTCTCAGCGAACCAAAGGAACTTTCAGCGTTTGTTTCTATCTATCTATCTATCTATCTATCTATCTATCTATCTATCTATCTATCTATCTATCTATCTATCTATCTATCTATCTATCTATCTATCTATCTATCTATCTATCTATCTATCTATCTATCTATCTATCTATCTATCTATCTATCTATCTATCTATCTATCTATCTATCTATCTATCTATCTATCTATCTATCTATCTATCTATCTATCTATCTATCTATCTATCTATCTATCTATCTATCTATCTATCTATCTATCTATCTATCTATCTATCTATCTATCTATCTATCTATCTAGCCGCCTACGTCGGGGTGCTCTCGTGATCGCTCCTTTATCTTGGTGTAGACCAAGATTGCTACGGGAGGGTAAGAGGGTTGACGAATACGACTGTATGGTCATAACATGAATAACGTGAAAATCCTGTCGCGTAAGGGGTCAAAGCCTTTCCTCCAGAGGCGTGTGACACATACCCGTATACCACGGGCCGCGGCATGCGTGTGTGCGCCACATGTGACTGACAGTTTACAGTGAAACCTCGGTGACACGAATCTCACGTGACCACCAAAAATATTCGTATCATCCGAAATTCGTATCACCAGAAAGCATGGAAAATTAGCATCCTACAAATGAAAGCTGGCGTACATTTTCATTTATTGTTTTTCACGGCCGCAGCAACGTCAGGAAGAACCCTGAATGATTGTCAGTTATGTTTTTAGATGTCGGAAATCATACCAGCACTCGTAAATATACGGCACGTACGCGCGTATTTAATTAATGACCAGGTGCGTTGTGACCCGCGACAGCAGTAGCCCCTTGCAAATTTTAGTATGCTTTTTTGCATGACACCCGAGTACTGCAGCGAAAGTGAGGGAAGAAGCGCTTTGACGCGATGGATCAAGGCCACAATATTGCAGAACCACTGTCCTGTGTTATGATTTTGCTGTTGCGGAGGTGTTGGAAATGTTTTTTGGGAGATTTACGGCCGTGCCCGCACAAGTGCGACCTCAACGGTCGCGCATGTTGACGTTGTGAGGTCTGACTCCTTCGCCAAGACCGTACTCGCCTTCTTTCCGTCCTCGTCCACCTTTCATAGGATGTTTGATGCACGAGGCAGGCACGTGTAAACACAGTACAACGACAGCAGCCCGCGTCGACGTGTTAAAAAAAGCATGGCGCTAATGTCCTGTAATCCAAACACGAAGGCACATAAGAGCCTCAAAGATTCGCGCACACAATCTCGGAGGCCATGACGCGTCTCTGAAGGTTTATTCTGGCCGTAAGAAATGTATTTTTCTTACACCGTGATTGTGACGACTTGGTGGTGCGGCGCGCATGCCCACGGTTGCGTTCCGGCGCTCGCACGTGCTTGGCGCGTCTTCCGCGACAGCGCAGACTGCGCCTCTTCGTACCTGGGACGGCAGCGTATACGTTCGTATCAAACGTCGCTGGGTGAAAATCGGTTCGCAAGCAACCGTACTTCATTATACAGCAGGCCAATGGGCCTTGGCCGCGACCAACGAAAAATTCGTATCACCCCAAAATTCCTATAAGCTGTGATCGTATCACCGAGGTTTCACTGTATACCTATCCAGGAACGGCAACAACAGATATTGACGAGAACTAACAGACAATAATGCCAAGGAAAGTATAGGGATGTTATTCGTAGCAATTAGGATATATATGCGAAGAAAGTAAAGTGGATGAAAAGATAACTCGCCGCCGGCAGGGACCGAACCTGCGACCTTCGAATAAAGCGTCCGATGCTCTACCACTGAGCTACAGCGGCGGTCATCCTCTCGTCCACTTTATGGGGTATGTATGCAGTTAAACCTAGGAGTGTTAGTCAGCGCCAATCACCGCCATGGCAGCGAGTGCGGAAGGAAGGAAGGAATACAAAAGGGAGAAGGCAGGCACGTTAACCGGACACTCTTTTAGGAGCTTGCTTCTTATGCTCGCGCCTTGTCCATAGCACCGCATCCGCTAGTTCTCATTACTCCCGCTAGAGGCACACTCCGCTACACACTCGGTGCGTCCTCTCGGCGCCGACGAACAACAACTGCGCGGGTTAATGACAGGCGCTCGCAGTCTCCATCTGGCATCCGGCGAAGGTCAAACGCCAATCTCGCTGCTCTTTGAGGAGTATACTCCTCAAAGAGCAGCGAGATTGAGGCCGAAGAACTGTCCTTCTCACAAATCTACTTGGGCGTACCTCGTCAAATCACCGGGCCTCGAGCAACACCATTCACCAAGGCGAGCAGCGAGATCCGCCGAACCAATCACCGTGGAGTGGGACCGGAGCACGTGCTCTACATGGCCATGAAAGTAATGAGGCACAAAGTTTCCAACAAGACCATGACGTTCAAAACCAACGCCGCCACCAATGCATTCACGTGGCAGCAGTTCGAGACGGGTGGACGCGAGTTCCTCGACTACGTACTCAACAGAAACCTGACGTTCATGCGGGGCATACCCAACACGGTTCAACACTGGCAAGACCGTCGAAAAGAACTCTTCACTATGATTCGCCAGTTGGGAAAGCCCCACGCGTTCTTGACGCTTTGTGGCGCGGAACTGCGCTGGGACCGACTTCTCGAAACGTTTGAGCGACTGTGACGACAGAGGAATTTGTACGGAGAATTCACGGGTTACCCGATCATCTCCGAGCAAGCTCCTCTAACATGATTCAATTCGTGGGTATGACGTGACTTTTTTTTCTGCCGGTTGGCGTCATGTAGCACGTGATCTTTTTAAGATCTGGCAGCTGACCAATAATCGCTCGCATACCACCTCGCATAACACCAACAAAGAAAAGCGCGCCCTTAAAATTCATCATCTTTCCTTCATTCATAGCGAGGGTCTCGTTCTGGCAGATTTCATCGAAAATGCGGCCGCCGCGGCCGGGATTCCATCTCTCGACTTGCGGGTCAGCAGCCGAGCACCTTAACCACTAGACCACCGTGACGGGTGGCTTGACATTCTTTGGGGCGTGCCGAAGGTGGCGTTTCAGGAAACCTACAGATTTGTTTGCAGATGATATAATGTTAGCAGTATGGCGCGCGCCAGTTGAGATCATTGTATAGGGTGACACCGAGATACTTGAATGACTGCACTTGTTCGAGGGTATCGTTAGCAATTGCATAAGGGGACAGAAATAGGTTGTGGCGGCGGTAGGATGAAACGGCTTTGCATTTGTTAGAATTAAGTTTCATAAGCCATAGGAAATACCATTCTTGCACGTGGATCATCTTGGGCAACGGTTTGACCAGTGGGGTTGGCGATCGAGCAACAGATTACGCAGTCGTCGGCAAATGAACGGATACAGGAGGAGACATGCGAAGCTGGGTCGTTAATATTATTAAGAAGGGAAGGGCCCGTGTACCGAGCCTTGGGGGATACCTGATGTTACTGGCAGGGGACTAGAGTTTACTTCATCGATGGAGACAAACTGGGAGTGGTTACTTAGACATTCCTCAATCCCAGATACTAAGTCAGGATGTATGTTTAAGGACCTAAGCTTCATTAGCAGCCGGTTGTGAGGTACCATGTCAAACGCTTTCGAGAACTCCAAAAATATTGCGTCAATCTGCTCGTTAGTGTCAAGATTTGCATACAAATCCTGGACAAAGAGGGCTAGATGGGTTTCGCAAGAGTAACCCTACGAAAGTCATGCTGTGCGGGATGGAAGAAGTTGTTATTTCCGTCGAGAAAATGAACGATTTGGAGTAGATGGCTTGTTCCACAATATTAGAGGGTACGCTCGTTAAAGAGATGGGGCGATAGTTTAGGGGGCTGACTTGTTACCTGATTCGAAGAGTGACCTTCCCCATCTTCCAGTCGGCTGGCAAGTGACCGGTGCGAAGTGATTGGGAGAATACTGACGACAAAGTCACTGAAGAAATGAATTTAACGTTTTTAAGAATTTTAGATACAGTCATACCGGGCTGACTCCTATGATACAGTAGTCATACTGGGTTAACGTCAATTGTAGTTCCAGTGTTGGCTGCGCTATTATAGCTGTCTAATAAACGCTACATTTGTATTCTTATGATTAAGGAATCTATATTGAAGCGTTACTTGAATATAGCTTGCTATATTTAAGCAATATAACCTGGCGGAATGCCTTAACGAATGATATTCGCATCATCATACTGTAGCGTGCACATTGTTTCCATAATACGTACGTGTATGCTCTAACGTGAGTGCTGAAGTTAGGTCAGACCATAAGTTACCCTTAAAACGCCAGTCTAGTCGACGTTCTTGGTAAGCCCACGATGTGCACACAGATACTACACTCACAAAAACACGTCGATCCACCTGGTAACGCACCCGCCATGGTGGTCTAGTGGTTATGGTGCTCGACTACTGACCCGAAGGTCGCGGGATCGAATCCAGGCCGCGGTGGCCGCATTTTCGATGGAGGCGAAAATGCTTGAGGCCAGTGTACTTAGATTTAGGTGCACGCTAAACAACCCCAGGTGGTCGAAGGTTCCGCAGCCTTCCACTACCGCGTCCCTCATAATCATACCGTGGTTTTGGGACGTTAAACCCTATGTCCTCGTAACCCTTGGCCCAAAGTAAAAAATTGCAGAATAGGCATTTACTCGTCGATTGCTTCGCGTGAAATTCTGGAAACAAATAACGCGCAAAAACGTGGGACCAGTAGATGAAAGCAACAGGACAAGCGCTCTTGAGAAGACTTGCACTCACTTCGCGTGTGAAAGTTTCACTATGCAGCTGGATAGGCTCCGTGAGGCGTGCTACCCTGTTGCTATTTTGGGCCGCGTGTGTGAATAGATACTCGGGAACCTTAAATCTGAGCTCAGAGGCCATGTTGTTTGTAAAAGGGTACGTGAGAGGAAAGTGCTTGCTAGTATTCCTTATTTGCATGGTATTTCACATCGTCTTAAGAAGGTTGGTGCGAGATTTGGAATTGATGTTGTCTTTTCAGCTAGAAATAAGATGGGTAGATTATGCGCTGATGTGGAAAGGAACGTGGACTGGGACTGCGCATAAATGGCATGAGTGCAAGGTCAAACACAGGGACAGTCTTTCGGTGTGCGGTAAAGGAGTTGTGTATGAAGTGCCTTTCACTTGCGGTAAATATTATATTGGACAGACAGGCCGCTGTCTGAATGCTCGCTTGCAGGACCACCGGTTATCTTAGAAAGGGCAGCCGTCGTCTAACCTGTCCCTGCACTGCCGTGACTGTGGTTGCACGCCGGTCTTGACTTATGCAAAAGTGCTTGCACGCCATCGTGACCAGACGGCACGTGAGCTTATGGAAGCTTTCTTTATTGGGAAAGGCGGTGGTAACTGTGTGGATAAACCTTCTCTTGCTTTGAATAAAGTTGAGATAGGGTATCTGGATGCGCACATCTGAGGTTTGGGTTTTGTGCGTGGTGAACGTGTGGTTTGCTTGCTATAAATACATTCGTTTTTATTAAAGGTTCAGTTAGAAAAATTATGCGCTTGTCCTGTTGCTTTCTTCTACTAGGTCCAACGTTTTTTCGCTCAATTTGTTTCCAGAATGAATTACCAACTCGCCCAACAGTCTATCCTTCGCATGAAACCGATATCACAAGACGTGGGATCTGCCGAACGTCAACGTGGATCTGCCGAATTTTCAGCATCGCTTCAAGACAAGCAGAAAGAAAATTGTCGAATGTACAGACGTAAATGTTTGTTGACATTCTTTTCAAGCAATAAAGAATACAGAAATTTGGTATTTTAGTATGTACAAATGCGCTATCAAGTAAACACGTGGATTGTAAAATGACAAACGTCTTCTGAGCTATATTTGACGTTGCTGAGCTGGAAGAAAACCCAGACGCCACCATTGGACAATGTAGTATCACAGATAAATCTAAGCGCTTGAGCCATTCAGTAATAGTGTTTGTATGCTAGGGGGCATTACATATATGCAGGCATGTTTCTAACGAGCATTCAAGCCATCGTCAGAATATTGGAATGATTACAGAAAAAAAAAGGAATTGAAAAGACACAGTATCTTTTCAGTGTTGATTTATCCTACTAGTTGTGCTAGATTGCAGTTGAAATCATGTCAGCATTATGACAATTCAAACCACGAAAAAGCAAGCAGTCTTTTTTTTTACATTTGCACATGCATATGGGCTTGACAGCAAACGACAGCTTTTAACAGCGAAGTTGTTTAGCAAATCGTTCATTGTTCACCCTCTACCGAAATACTATTATCATCATAAACGGGTATGCGCTACAGAAATTGGGTAAATCCCACTACTCACCACTGGTCCACTAAAAATGAAGAAGGTAACAGTTAGCCCTACACACGGGCATGCATCGCAGAAATTTGTGCGGCCTATGTAAAACTATCACCATCAGTAAACGGGTATGTGCCACAGAAATTGGGTAAATGCCACTACACACAACTTCCACTAAAAAGGAAGAAGGCCAACAGTTAGCCGAACAAATTGCGTGCGCGTTACCATAGTCCCACCACTGTCACGTGATACTTTGTCGTTATAAAAGCTTATGCACAGCTGGCGCCTAACCATACGCAGCCGTGGGTCGCCCGAAGATGATTCGCACTCCCGAGGAAAAAGCTGCGATCTAATAAGCAAGGCTAGCCGCTGCGCGAGAACGGCAACGGCAGCGTCGATTTTATCCCGAATATCATGCCCAAGAAACGGAACGGAAGAGACTGCGGTGGCACGAAGTTCTCGAATAAAGAACGCGTAAACGCGAGTCCGATGCTGCTCGTATGCGTGCTCTGCGACAACATCCAGCCTATCAGCAAAAGTTTAATATCGCTACAGCCAAGTTCAAGTCAAGTTCAAGCAAAAGTTCAGCATTGTTACAGCAAGTTCAAGCCAAGTTCAAACAAAAGTTCAACATTGCTACAGCCAAGTTCAAGCCGAGTTAAAGCAAAAGTTGACGCCACAGTTCTACCTACATACAGCAATAAATAAGCGTGAGACCGATCGGTTTCGCTATGAATCGATCACTGCGCGGCTTAGTGTCAAGCTTTGAGCCTTTTTTTTGTTTATAATACGTAGCTGTATGCTCAACTAATGCTGCAATGGTGGCAGGATAATTATTGCTAAGAAACACTTACTGAATTGAGGCAGCATATACATGCAAAGCTCCTGTGTTAATACTGTTGGTAAGATGAAATTACAGCCAGTACAAATTTTAGGCATTTAACTCACAAACATGACGAACCTATGTCCAAATAGCATACATAAAGGCTTTGTGAATTTGGGTTCAGGCATTCACGCATGGCATAAGGCAAGCTTTCGTAGAAGAAGAAAACAAAAAAAGAACAAGAAAAAGACAGAATTGAATGTGTTCCAGCGTGACTTATATAGAAATGCAAATCATCATGTGTATTACATGCATAAATGTAGAGGCACCTCATTAAGGAACACAGAGAGAAACCGAACACTTATAATACCAGACTGAAGAGGAAGAAAACTTTCGAAGCACACGTGCCGCATAGGGCAGTCGAGCCACAATATCAACTAGTACGCATTAAAAAGCAGTAAAAGTACCTCAGAGTAGGACCCTAAAGCAAAATAACAGCGTTCAAAAAATTGTCAGTGTAGCAAAGCACTAATAGCGCCGGCATTATAATTCCGTTAGCTGGCGCCTGAGTAGTGAAGAAAAATATGTTGCTATGACAATGAATGCACAAACTTCGACCATGTGCGTTACTCCGTGAAGAAGCTGTCTTCTTTCGTAAACTGGGGTGTAATTTTACACGTGGAAATTCAATTGCCAGCTACAAAGGGGCGATAAACTTGTATGAGATTGCACTAAACCGCTGCCGCTCAGTTGACATCGCCGAAATGTCCCCGGTTGCTTGAAGATGAGGGAGTTCTTCGGTTAGGTCGGCTTTTCAGCCATGAAACCTGCGTGAGAAAAAAGACAGAAAAACAAAATGAAGTTGTTAAGGTGTCCGCTATGATGACAGTGTTACTGTCGTGGACGTACAACGTCGAGATAATCAGTACTTGTTCCAATACTTGTATCCGTCTCATGAATAGCTTATCAACGGCAACCACAGGGGTACTGCGGTGCCAGCGTAGACACTTGTCTATTCTAGACTACCCCTCGTCACGCTTCTGCCCACCCTTCCCTCCAAAACAGAACATGAAATGAGTATAAAAATAAATAAGAATCATATGCTACTTTCACACCACTCAGACACTTCATGAGGGGTCGAGGCGCCGGCCTCGTGAATGTGTAGAGCACATGTGCGAATCTTTATGACAATCGCCTCGTTTACACGTCTGCGTGAGCTACCTCTTTCCAAGGTGAAAATTTTTCCTAAGTTTCCCAGAAAGAAGACGCCGTGTCAAGGACGCAGCGGGCATAGCTTGCAGGGTTACTATATTGACCCACAGGCAACAACTTCCTCCTCCATCAGCTTTCACAGCAAGATGCGACATCATATATCCATTATCATTACCTACGGAGCTACGTGGAGGTCAACAAGATTTGCATAAAGGCCCGGCGGCCCACTCATGTTCTCGAAGAATCATTAGCTGCTTGAGTGCGGACAAGGCACTCGGTTGACGCGCTATGCACCAACCTGTCAGCTGACTTTGCTGAATAATTTCTTTTGTAGAAAACAAAAACAAAACGAAGATGTCAGGGAGTTGCAAACACCACAACAAAAGAAGCCGTATGCCGTGTTACACTACCCGCCACTGTGGTCCAGTGGTTATGGCGTTCGACTGCTGACCCGAAGGTCGCGGGATTGAATTCCGGCCGTGGAGGCCGCGTTTCGACGAAAGCGAAATGCTTGAGGTCCATGTACATACATTTACGTGCACGTTAAAGAACCCAGGTGGTCGATATTTCCGGAGCTCTCCACTATGGTGTCCCTCATAATATATCGTGGGCTTTATACATATAGCCCCAACAATTATTATTATTATGCATGGCTACATTTAGTTTCAGGCTTTGTGCAGCACTCACAGAAAGTCATAACAAGTGCACAATAAAGAACGCACATGACAAAATATTACTGTTGCCACACAATAGTGCTTACGTCGTTTGTCGCTAAACCATCCGGTACAGTCAAAATGTGTTTAATAGCGGCATTTGCGTTAGTGATCCAAAATTTCAAGAAATCAATCGATGGCCAAATGGGATCAGACGTTAAGAAGGAGTTAACTACTAGTTTTAACATATATGTGCGGTCGATAGTAGCGGACCATTTATTATTACCGAATAGTCGGGTACTTTGTAACTGTGTAACGTTTATTAATTGCTTTGAAAAAATGGTTGCATTTGCCAAATTCATTGAACACAGTGGGAAGAAAAAGCAAAAGTAGAGAATTTGAAGACATTACGACCTTCACCTGGTAGTAAGTGCGGTTACAAAAACAATAAGGGGTAGCCAACAAAAACAGTACGGTCTCCTTTTGTAAGGAGTACGGCGCATGGGAGTTGTTACCCAAAGCGAAAGGCACAATGATAGCTTGGAATGAGCTAATTTCTCCAGCACATACGCAACCACCCTACCAAATAACATAATATTTGATGCCACGCACCTTACGAATTGCCCTTCAACTTTACATGATTGTAACCCCACGCCATCGTTTACTCGGATTGCGTACGCCTGGCTACCTCCGAAATAATCAAGAATTAGGAACATAACGAAAGAGCATTGACGCCTCATCCTTAGGCGACACGTAATAGGGTTATTATATTTCGCTCCTAGAAGAAAAAAAGAATTACATGCAATATCTTTTGTCGACAATTTAGTGCTGAGATAACTTACTCTCATAAGGAACAGCATATTTCATGATCAAGCAATTACAGTGGTGTTTCTCAAAGCCACCTGGATAATGCATGAACGCGTGTTACGACTAGTTATCAGCCTTAAACCTGCTTCTGTTTTTGTATTGCTTCCCCGAAGACCGCGGTTTTGGGGCTATGGTGTACCGTCTAGACGTTCTGCGGCCAGAAGCCTTCAGCTGTCTGGGGTTTTTTATTGCGATAGCAATTATATGGACAGTCTCGGCTGGATTTTGCCGTCGCCGTCGCCACCGTCATGCACCGTATATGTATAAGTATGTATATATGTATATATATATGTATATATATATATATATATATATATATATATATATATATATATATATATATATATATATATAGTCCCAAAGAAAAGTAATTCAGAAAAACGCTTCCGAAGCGCGGAATCGAACCAGCGGCCTCTCGTTCCGCAGCGCGTGGCCCTAAACACTACGCCAGAAAGCGCAGATCCTTCAGGTTAGTAACGGCGAGCGTTATATACACACCCTTTACCGCTGGCAGGACTCAGAGACGGCAGGCGCTTATAAGCATTTCGTCATTACCAGCGAGATGGCGCGAGGAGCGCGACGGACGCATTTAAATGTCGTCGGCGAGCTCGCTCGCTTCTTCTTATATTTGCGCAAGGAGAACCTTGCCCTTCCGCTGTCTGCTCGCGCGGTTTTCTCGTGGTGAGGGGAAGAGGGATGTTTCGAGCTTTCACCGTGATGTCCGCGCTCATGTTACGGAGCGTACGAAAGTCACTCGAGCTCAAGGGACGCCGCTAAACGAACAAACAGAAGATGAGCGCGAACTATCAAGTGTCACAGCTCGACACTTGAAGCACGCTAGTTTCCTTCGCTGCTTCGGCCACCTTTGCAACAGGAGCGCTGTTCAAACTGAGAGTATCCATTGGCGAGCCTCACTTCGTGTAGCATTAGTTCCTTGCTATCGCATTCATTGCTTCGCCCTTGCGGCGAAACTGTGACTTTTTAGAAACATACTTCAGAAAGACAGTTTGTTGGGCGAGTTGGTGTGCCATAGTTACAAATAAATATAGCGCGAAAAATGTGCGCGCACAGAGAAAAAGAGCCCAGACGACAACGTGCGCTTGTTTTCGTCTATGTTGTTCTTCTCTGTGTGTCTTAGTTTTCCTCGCTATATTAATTTGTAGCTATGAGGTTTTGGAGGTTGTGAAAAGTTAACATCACCCGTGTGAACACCACTTTTTTCCTTCTCAAATTGCCCAGCTCTACGCAGATTTTATTTGTTGTATGGATGTTTTTCACTTGTTCTCATTCTTCAAACGTCGCCTGTACACTTCGTGAGCACGCTCACGGGTGACTTTGGTACATGGATGCAGAATTAACGTCCTCTTGGCTAGAGGAACACTTAATTTTTTTGCAGAGAAGTTCCTCATAGAATTCGAAATTCAGGACCAATTCTTACGCTGTCGCGCTGTTTGTTGCAACAAATTAGGCTCTGTACGTAACAGTGCCTTCATTCACTACCATTCAAACTACACAACTTTATTACTACATACCAACCAGCCGTGTCACTGTGCGGGCTCTTGTACATCACGTGCTGGTGAGCTCGACGACGCGTGTTTATTCCCGGCCACAACGGCCGCATTTCGATGGAGGCGAAATGCAAGAACGCCTCTGTACGTGATTTAAACGCAATTTCAAGAGCCCTAGAAAGTCAGAGCACGCTCGGAGTGACCCACTGCGGCGTGCCTCATAGTCATATCGTGATTCTGCTAGATAAAGGAACCGAGAATCGCTTGTTATTGCACATAATTATATGCAAATTGCCATTCTGTCTTTGAAATTAGCCGTAAGCGAATGAGACAAAGCTGGGCTTATTCAAAGGTACAGAAATTCTTGAAGTATATTTATACGGCACTTCTCAATATTAACGCCAACTTAACGCACTACATTTGGTCACCACCGATGATTCAAAGCACCAGGTAACCCTGTTTGAAGTGTTATGGATAGAAACGTAAGTTTGAAGCATCGTCAAATATACTGACCTACGACTTTCATCTCTGTACTTAAAAAAAATAGTGCGACAAAAGATAAACGGGAGTGGTTACTTCTTCTGCTTGCAATTAGACACAGGCTTAATCACCAACACGACATTTAAGAAAAAAAAAAGAATGCAGCTATTGCACCGTGGCACTTTATCATTTGGCAATAACGACTGATTTGGGCAGTGATTATGCTCCGATTTCTTCGGATCAGAAGAGGAGGCTGCTGGACCTTTATTGTTTGCCTTGCTGTTCAGTTTATATGACTCAATAACACTGAAACAAAATATTGCGATGTCACACCATACAGGTCATATATTAATCTAATGAGCAGCACTTACAGGTGGTGTAACTTGTACTTGAGCTTGCGCAGTAGACCTCCTCCGCCTCCTCCGTAGCTGTATCCGCCACCCCATCCACCTCCCCCATATCCGCCTCCTCCGTACCAGCCTCCTCCGTATCCGCCTCCTCCGTACCAGCCTCTGCCGTATCCGTGCCCTCGGCTTTGTGTGCGACGCACTTCCTTTGTGACTTTTACGTTGACGTGGACCGTGGTTTGGACCGGCTTCACCGGTTTTACGTGTCCCCCAGCATGAACGTGGCCTCCGCCACCGCCGTAGCCACCACCACCACCCCAGCCACCACCGCCACCCCAACCGCCATATCCGCCGCCCCCACCTCCACCCCAACCACCGTAGCCGCCCCAACCACCATAGCCGCCTCCACCGTAGCCTCCGGCGATCACTTCGTGCAGAAGCACCGCTGATGTCACTATAAGGAATACGCTGGTCTTCATATTGCCAATATGTCTTCTGGAAAAGAAAGCAAAAAATGAAACGGACATTATTTACCCGTGGAATCGTGGCCCGTCAGCGTCAGGTTTTACTTATTATGCTTAGGCGAACACAGTTTGTATTTAGTAGATATTGCTTTCTCAGGTGTCAGAATTCATGGTAAGAATAAATATTATCACTGAACTAGCAACACTTGTTCCATTTATTAATTGCGGTGCACTACTAATACCGTAATCCTCAGAATTTTTTACCGCGGCAGGTGATCGTCATAATGAGTCCCTAGCGCTACAAATGTGCCATCTCGGAGCTGGGCTCCTGCTCTGTGAGCAATGTAATTTTAAATGGTGACAAGAATAGCAAATGCATATTGCGTCGAGTGAACATTGTGAAGGCTCTTTTACTGCACGTACAAAACAATTTCCGCCAGAACTTTACTGGAAATGACTGTCGGCGTATTGCGTTTACCATTAAAGCCTCGTAGTACAGCCACTGCTGAAGGTTCCTTAAATTGCCAGAGGGGCAATATAACTGCTTTAATTGACGTCACATTGGGGTTAGGTGCAGCTGTTGTGTGATACTAAGCAACCAGCGCTGGAAAATAAGAAGAAAGCAGGTCATAAAAACGACACAATCAGTGTTGTTTTAAGCTGGAGTATTCTGATACTACTACGAATAGAACAAACAAATAGGCAGCTATTTCACCAAAGGTGGCAGTATTTTGACAGGTATGGGGGGAAAGGTAGCACTGTTTTCGCATGATTGTCTCTTGGACTCGAGTTTTTCACGCTGTGCTTGCTCTCTGATGAATTGCTAACACCATTAGCTTTCCACCATAAACTGCTGTGTCTTGCGCTGGTTGACTTTGCGAGCCTTCAGACTGAGTAATGAGAACTTCCCTAAACGATTCGCCTTAGCCACGATCACTTTTGTCTCAATGGCCTTGTGTATTTAGCGCTTAGCGTATCCGACTTTGCATTAGCTATCCGGCACAATCGCAGACGGCGCTTTTTCC
Organism: Rhipicephalus sanguineus; assembly: GCF_013339695.2. Classification (NCBI taxonomy): domain Eukaryota; kingdom Metazoa; phylum Arthropoda; class Arachnida; order Ixodida; family Ixodidae; genus Rhipicephalus; species Rhipicephalus sanguineus. Next base: position 153,690,430 of record NC_051177.1, on the reverse strand, counting down.
CGCGTGAAATTCAATTTTAATTTTCAAGTTCAAAACGGCGCCTTTTCACTCTCAACGGATAATTGATTACAGGGGATGTTATTGATGTAGCACGAGGGTCTCAATGCGTTAGCTTCCTTGACTGCAGCAGGTAATCTGGAATCTGGTTGCGCTGACGGAAGTGGGCTCTCAACCAAGCGTTTCGCGTGTTTCTTTTTGAGGACACAGCAATGTGCCAAAATCGTTTCAGTAGGCTAACAGTGACGACATCAGTGAAAACAATAAATTTAACAATGCAGCAGGAAAAGCAGTCAGTCGAGCGATCATGTCGAATAAGCAGTTCGTGGACATAAAAACTATTTTCCTCCTTCCAGCTTCTGACATATGATAGAAGAAGTCTTTGTAGCGTCGGGAAGCTAATGTTACGCATTCGTAGCCTTGTATGCACAAACAATAATCAACCTTACTTTATAACCGTACGGTATATATTTAAGAAACTTATAGCGGAAGGAATCTCACAATGTATGTAATCCAGTGTATATTGCCAGAAATAACACATAAGTAATGGTATTGGCAAATTTCTGCGTACCCTGACTTCCCGGCTGCGGGACTTTCGAAAGCACTGTTACAGTTTGATGACCAGAGAACTACGTACCAAGCCCAAACAATGCAAACAGCAGAGCTTGTCTGCCGAGCGAGATGAATTCATAGCTCACCTTTGGCACGCCGACGACTGAGTCTCCAATCAGACGTGGAATGGCGACTGGTGGACGTTTGTCGGCCGTCTAATACCGATGTGCGCCGTTTCCTCGTGAGTGCGCAACCAGGGTCAGGGTCAGTGCTTGCGCTCAAGACCGCGCACGGGCGGCCGTACACGTCTTAAACACCCTCTTCCGAATTACCCGTCTTTCCACTCTTTAATGGCCGCTCGAAACAAACCTCCTCTAGTTATGAAAGTGTCCCCAGCCAGTCTTTCATTTTCCGCGTGATTTCATTGGAAAGGGAGAGGGGAAACACGTCGGTGTCACAACAGCCCAGAGGCAACCACTACGCGACGAGGAGTTTATTTTAGGATGGGTCCCATCAGACGCTTTGTCGGAAAAAAACACGAGGAGCGTTGTTGCGCAAACCATTCGCGGGCAAAGTGCCCCACATGGAAATCGGATGTAGCTTGTAAACAATTCAAGGGTAAGAAAAAAAAGCGCTTTTTGCGGGCAGCTTCCAACTTTGTTTATCAGCCTTTATTAGACGCGGCCGAGACTAGGGCATTCATGCGTGCGAGAAGTCGGGTTCTTGGGAACGTGCCAAACGGGTTGCTCGGAGGCTTATTATTACATCAAGTGGTCTGCCACGCTTCAGATATGCCGTTTGTTTAACATGCGGATGTTCAGTGGTGTTAATTATAATGGGCAAAGGGCGCTTTTCGGTGTAATATGAGAGAAAAAAAACATATCATCATGGGTGACATACGGTTAACACCTTCAGTACACACACACACACACACACACACACACACACACACACACACACACACACACACACACACACACACACACACACACACACACACACACACACACACACACACACACACACACACACACACACACACTACGGGAAAAGAAGAAGTATATTATCATCGACATATCTTGGCTACACAGGGTGTTTCAGATGATTTGCACCAAATACGTTTTTAAATTACAAGCACCTTAAAGGGATACTGAACAAAAAATGGGAAAAACTGACAAAAACCTCAAAATTCTACTCGGAAGACGCGACTGTTCCGATAAACAGAGTTTATTTCACGTGTTTTTGAACAGCTGGCTGTATTTCTGGTGGATTGTCAGCGCGCGGCCGCTGCACGCCAGCGCGAGCCGCGACGTCACATTCACCGCGGCACAAGCAAGGTGCACGTGTTCTTCCGTTTCTCCGCTTCACCTTTACATCTCACTCTCCTCCTTCCACAAAGGCGCTGAGGCGTGCCCCACCATTAAGGGGCTTACCCAGCCGGGAGCATTGTTCGTTGCCGGTGCCGTTCGTAGTGGTTCTAGGCACCGTAGTGGGAGATGAGCTGGTTGAAAGACGCGGGCAATGGCTGGAATTGTTAGCGTGCCCGTTTTCGGTGCATCGAAATGTCACCAAAGGTCAGCTCCTGTAGTTCACGGCGCGGCCGCTAGACGCGGCACTTTGGCAGAAACGCATTAAATTCGTTATTTTCCTCTAGTTTCCGCCTGGAATGAAGGTTGCGTCTATCGATTTCAGCACACAATCTTTCAGTTTGGCTGAAAGTCTCGGCGGCGCAAATTTCGTTCAGCATACCCCCATATAAAGAAAGACTGCAAAAATTACGCGGGGCATTAGAATAACACAGAGCAGAGCTCGTTGGTGCGTATTCATGTTAAAAGATTTGACTTCTCTGTTGTGTCCGTGTTTGCACGCCTAGTCTTTTAACATGTACACGGGGCAGCTACCTTAGCACAGATGAAACAATCCGACGTTTCTGAAAAAGCGCTACAATATTCCTATTGAAGGTTTTTCGTTAATTTAGTATTTTAAAAGTTCATTAAGCAATCATTGGTAGTTTTTCGGCTTGGCGGTTTGAAAAAAATATCATGGCATGCTGCATTTGGCTCAGAATATTATTGCACCAATTTGACACGTGTAGCGCATGTGTTTGTTTGTTTATTATTCGGCGCAAGTTAGCCGGAACACATTGTGTGTGGGGAAATTATTCAAGTGGCAGTTATCTATTGAGATCAATCACAAAAGCAGGTATGCAGATAGCTCTCAGAAAGATGTAGCATTACAGTACTTATTTCGCATGAGCACTTCGCTAAATCGTCATATTTCTTTTGCATGCGTTCTGTCTTAGTGTCAAGTTGTATTTATTTATCAAATACTTATGCGATTATACAAATGGTTTTGCGTACTCATAAACTTCTGCTGCCTCTGTCTTGAGTCAATATAATTATCGTTTCTGCGTGATTCACTCACGCAACTATTTTTTTGCTGCTGATTCAGTTCATTCTATTCTTCTCTGCTTATTTCATGATTTATATTTAACAGTCCTCTAGAGTGCGCCTGGCATTGGGACTATTCTTTTTGTTGTTATCGTGCTTTGCGAAATAAATAAATGAAGATTTGATGTCGTTTGCGCAGATATGTGGAGCCCATTATGGAGCTTATTACCCCATGCATGGTCAGATGAAAAGGTTAAAAGGTTGCCTGTATACCTCACGTACACACTAGATATTTCGCCCTAGGGACGTAGGCAGAAATGATCAGGCAGGATTAAAGGCTGCCTGACAAATCACAAGTTAATGACACAAGTTAATCACAAGTGTTGCTTGCTAGGCCATATTAAACTTGAGAAAACCCGCGAAAACAGAAGGCAAACATTAAGTTCGGGCAAATATGATGCTTTATCTTTTTTTCTTTGTACTTTGCTGAGAGCTTGGTGCATGTGTTGGCTGTTTTGGTTGTTTCAGGCCAGTGTGCTTTTCAAGTTACTATGTTAATTGTAAGTTCAACGTGGAGTTGTGATTCCTTCCTTCGTGTGTGTGTCTTTTTCGCTGGTTTTCTCAAGTATCAATAATGAGCGATTCACGAATTCCAGGATCGAAATGCCTCGTTTTTCCTGAAGATCTTCAGAGGTTGATGTGTAATATTGTAAATACTGAAGTAACCCGCAACCATTTCAAGTAAGCACGTGATTTATGCGCATTTTGACATGCACTATTGTACTCTATAAATGTACATGTACCACTTATCACTTTCAATAATTGATTTTAATGACAGTTTTCAGCTAATTCCGAAGCACCGAGTTCGGGAAAGCTGATTTATTGACAGCAGGGGCTTGGCGAGAAGTCAAGTTCCCGGGGGGAGGGTGGGCATAGAAATACCGAACGCACCCATATGTCTACGCCGCTGATTACAGTCAAGGAACATGTGAGTAATAATTGCGCGAAATGTTTATTCATTGGTTTATGGGGTTTAGCGTCCCAAAGCTACTCATACTATATGAAAGATGCCGTAGTGGAGGGCTCCGATAATTTAATTCGACAACCTTGGGTTGCTTAGCGGGCACCGGAATAGCACAGTACACGGGCACCTAGCATTTCGCCTCTGTCGAAATGTGAAGGCCGCGAGCGACCAGGATCGAACCTGCGTCTTCCTTAAACACCAGGGGCATAGCCAGAAATTTTTTTCGGGAGGAGGGGGGCGGGCGGGGATGTTCAATCATACTTTATGTATGTTTGTGCGTGCAGCACAAGCAAAACTGGAAATTTTCGGGGTTTTGAAACCCCCCCTGGCTACGCCAGTATTAACCACTGTTATCTCGGTGACTTCATTGAAGCGAAAGGTTAGTTGAAAGGGTGTCGTTTCAAAACAGTAAAAATACATTAAGCTGGAGCGTGACGGTTGATATTTTAATGTTTAATGCTTTGAAGCAAATAAAATTATTTAAAAATAAAAGCAGTAAGTGCACGAAAATTTCAAAAGCATTTTTATGAAGGAATAAATCATACGCAACATTCGGCACTTAAGTGCGAATTATGTCTCGTAAGCTGAGGGCAGAATCGTTCATGTTAAGGCCATTTTCGATCTCAGCTAGTCGCGGCCGTTCTAAACGTAGTTCATATCAAGTGCGACTGGCTCCTTTCCGCAACTTGCACGAGCGAGTCAGTCATGACCGACAGGTTCGAACCTGGCCACGCTTCATCGCGATCAAATTTAATCGAGTGACACATCGATAACTTTCTGTATCACGAGCTTGCGAGACTGAAATTCTACAAGCGCGCCCTACAATTACGGTGGCTACTGCACTGCTTTATATTGACGTGAATAACGGCAGCGGAATAATGTGTAGCGACCTTTCGCTGTATTCTTTCCGTTTCCTTGGGCACTACACATCACCGAAATCCGAGTTGCAATAAAACCTGTAATTGGGTAAGGCCAAAGGCTGTCAGAGGAAAGACAGCACGAAAAGATTCCCTCCCGAGCCTGCGACGAAATTATGCAATGGCCTATTTGTTTCTAACTACCAACGAGAACATTTACAGAATCTTCTGGTAGCCAGGCAAAATGTTTGTGAAATCAACTCTACTGGTATTTCAATATTGCACTTAGCCATTTGAGCAACGCTGATGTCTGTAGCAATGAAGATGAAGAGAGCAGCAGCGACGGCCGTGCTCACGGTGCCTGCTGTCATTCGCGTAACACGGAACACGTGCAGACCCAGTCTCAAATATCGTTGCTGACAATCGTGCTATTTAACACTATTACATAAACAAAAAAATAAGTCGTTTTTGCAATTCTATTGATAAACAATTCAATATTTGCGCTGACAGCCACAGCTGTCCGCCGCCCGTAATCGCGCTTCGCCGTCTCCTACGTAGAGCCTGTTGCTGCAGCAGCGCCACCTGCACCGGAAGTCGGTTGCGCGCCGCTTTCAGAGTACGGCGGAGGCGGGGAGTTTGGCAACTGAAACAAGTTCTATAAACGTTGCTCCCGACGTCGTCTGCCGGCGTTCTTTCGCCTGTCGCATGTGCTGTGTCATTATCGTCGTCGTCGTCGGTATCATCTTCATGTGGTGGCAACGAACGAGGCTTCCACACATTCCGGAGATTCGCACGCGCGCGCTCGGTGTGGGACGGACGCGCTTTGAGCGCGCTCCGTCGATATCGCGCTATCAGGCAGGCGGATGCTGGCTGTTGGCCGCGAATGATTAGCGATAGCGGTGCAGTCAGGTGAACTTTTGTTCGCGGTTCGTCGTTCCGAGGATCTTGCTGTATGAAAGTGCATCGACCTTGTGAAGTTACGTGAACACCGGGAACCCAAATTCCAAGGTGGGGGCCATTTGTTCGGAAATTAGAGGACTTTTTTAGTGCCCGCGAAAAGTGCCCGCCGCTGAGCCTAACGACGACTTCGGCCCCGGCCGAAGAAGAGGCAGGCCTAGCCCGTGCCCCGCGACGCCGCAAGCCGACATCGATTCATCGGTTGGCTACGCAAGCGTGCAACGACCCAGATTGTCTACCGCTATGCGAGTAGAAGTGGACGGCGTAGAAATTTCGCCGGATCAGATCACTAGAGCGCAGGGGTGGAAAACCGCTGGCGAAAAAGTGAAGCAAGGGCGGCGTGGGATCGCTAGGCCTACGCCATATCCCAAGCGAGCCAAGATGGCGCCAAGGCCGCGACTGACGTCAATGGTCGGGGCAACGACCTCGGTGGAGCCACCGGCAACGATCTACGTCAGCAGAGAACGAAGAAACGAATAAACAAGGGCAAGCTGCTGAAGGGCGCGCGCATGCCACACCTGCCGCGCGGAGATATAAAGATCGTCATGCGACCACGAGACGGGCTCCGCATAAGCGATGTGACCAGCGTGGAAATAAGCCGAGCTATAATGGCGGCGGCGCAAGTCGACGTAATCGCTGCAAGAGAAGATGTGATATGCCTAACCACCAACAGAACATCGTAGTTGTGAGTACCTCGAAGAGGGAGCACGCCGACAGATACGCCATGGTGGAGCGAATCGACATTCGGGGAACGTCCCATAAGTCAGCGCGTACGAGTCGGCCCCTCACGGACCGTGACAGGAGTAATACGGGGCATCCCACTGGAGGACACCGCCAAGGAGATACAAGATTTGGTCGTGCACAGGCACAATCCCACGCGTTGCAGGCGAACCGCATGGGGAGGACCCGTTCGGTGGTGATCGCCTTCGAGGGACACAAGGTGCCCAACTACGTCCGGTACGGGAACCTGCTAATCGAGTGCACCCTGCATAGGAAGCAGATTGACGCGTGCTACGCATGCGGCCGAGTGGGGCACAGGATGGTACGTGTGCCCAAATCTCAGAGACAAGATTTGCCGGGGCTGCGGCATCGCCAACCCTGGAGAAGACCACAAGTGCGAACCTAAGTGTGGCCTGTGCGGGGGGGAACATCTCAGCGCCGACAGGGCCTGCAAGGCGCGATTCAAAACGCCTTACGTCGTCCGTCGGCGGCGCTGGGAACGGCGCCGGGCGGAGAAGACAACGAGGACAGAAATCAAGGCAAAAGAGGCTCTAAAGAACGACCCCAACGTAGCGCCTCTTCGCAGCGGGGCCGGTCCCAGACGCCGGCCCGTAGCAGCAACGGCGGTGGCCACCAGAGCCGCTCTCGATCGAAGTCACGATCCGGGGACGGCGGCGGCGGCGGGCAACCGCCGCGGGAAAAGGACAAGTCGAGGATCGAGTGGCAGATCCAGGTCCCGGACCAAGTCCCTTCGCAGTCCAGGGCCGGTTCGAGACCCCGGGCTGGATCCAGACCCCGGGCCGGATCGAAATTCCGGGCCGAGTCTATCGGACCGACGAGGGACAAACCGCCGAGAAAAAGGTGGGCTGGACCGACAGGTCTTCCGTTGCTCGGGTTAGCGAAACCGAATTGCCGTCCCTCACCCCCCTCCCAACTTCCTAGCCCAAGAGCTAGTCCGGAACCGGATAGCAATGAAGTAGCAGAACTCAAGAAATCATTGAGCGACAGAACGCTCAGATACAAGAGCAGAATGCCCAAATAAGGGCCTTAATGAGCAAAATCGATGCGCTAGCGAGCGGTAGTTCAGCAAACGGGGGACCCCAAGGCGGGAACAACACGGAGGAGAACGCCGGAGGAAAGCGCAAGACACCACGGAGGGAGCCCCCCTCGCCCCCCTTAGGGCGGGCAGCGGGGGCGGCAAGGCCCACGCAACAAGCACCGAACAACCAAGAAGCAATGGACGCCGAGGAAAGCACAGTTAACCGCGAGACGGCGACAGCGATGGCACAGATTCCAAAGGAAGGAGAGCTTCCAGCGATCCTAGCGGCCATTACCCAAATTAAACAAGACACTGAGCGCGATAGACGCCAGATTCGAGTCTCTCGAAGGCGAAGTGCGGACGCTGTCGGTCAAACACGAACGACTAGCGACCAAAGTAGTTACCACTACCGTAAGAAACCGCTTCGCGTCCCTGAAGAAAAAACGGGCGGAAAAAATCAAGGAATCGATCGCGCATAGGCGCGGCCGCATAGAAACATCCGAAGAAGATGAAACAGCGATCAAATAAGAAAAAGAAGACCAACGGCGAGGACGTTACAGTAATTTATCAATGGAACTGCCGGGGGATCCGCAATAAAGAGGCGGAACTGTTGCTCCACATTGACGCGCTCGAACACAAGCCCGATGTAATAGCATTACAAGAAACGAAAGGCAAGCCCAGACTCCCGGGATACGTGACGTACACGGACCCGACAGAGGAAGGGACGGCGGTGCTCGTCCGCAGCAACGTGGCGGCAACTCAACACGTCACGCCGCAGGGCGGATGCGAGCACACGCTCGTCGAAATTCACGCAAGAACAATTGGCAGCACGGGAAATCTATACGTCATGAGCGCGTACTGCCGCCCGTCACAGAGGCAGTACGATTTTGATCGAGTAGTGAGCCAGGCGAAAAGTTTGGCGGGGAGCAGGCCGCTCCTGATCCTCGGCGACTTCAACGCCCCTCACACAACGTGGGGATACAAGTACCAATCGAAGAGGGGCAAAGCTCTAGCCAAGACGATGGAGGACCATGAGATGGCCCTGTTAACGAGCCGGACGTGGTCACCAGAAGGGGCAACAGCGCCAATAGGGACACAACGCCAGACCTTCGTGGCTATCGGGGGGACTAGATGCGGCCTGGAGAAACGAAGACGGTGGACCTGGGCTCTGACCACAGCGTGATCGGCATCATCATCAAGGGACCCCAATACCGTGCTGTGTTGGGGACGGCACGTGTAACGGACTGGGACAAGATGCGGAAGGACACGCAAGAAGCAGAAGAGGCTTCGGAGAACGATGTGGAAGCCGACAGAAAGCAAACGTACGCCGAATGGGCGAGGGATCAGAAAAAGGGCCATCGAGAAGTTTACGCAAGAAATAACGACGACGGGCGCAGACACCTTTCGTGGATGCCAGACTGGCACACATATGGGCGGCCCGGCACATCGCTAACGCGGAGGTGGAAGCGCCAAACGTCACAACAAGAAGCTGGTCAAACGTATCGCGGGTCCTCAACAAACAGATCACCGAGTACGCGGCCAAGCTATGCCGAGAGACCTGGCTGAGCACTTGCGACGGCTTGCAGGGCAAGCTATCGGCACGGAAGACGTGGTGCCTACTGAGGCACCTAATCGACCCGCTGAGCAGCAAAGACCGCAACCAACCGCAACCTCACCAAGGTCATCAACACGTACAAGGGGGATGGCCGAAGGCTACTGAAGAACTGAAGACAAAATACCTCAAGACTGAGCGGGGCCAATTCCCGACGCCTGAGAGGTACGAAGGTCCTGAAAACGAAGAGCTGGACAGACCGTTCACCATGACGGAACTCTGGTCGGCCATTGATGAAAGCAATAGCAAGAGCGCCCCCGGCAGGGACGCGATCACGTATAAGTTGCTCAGAAACATGAGCGAAGCGGTGGCCCGCGGCCTCTTGGGGCACATCAATGAAACCTGGGAGAGCTCGCGGCTGCCGGAAGAATGGAAAGAGGCTGAGGTTCGATCCATCCCGAAACCCGGCAAAGCGCTGACGATCGACAACATGCGGCCCATCTCCCTCACGTCGTGCGTGGGGAAGGTGATGGAACGTATGGTTCTTCGCAGACTTCAAAAACACCTGGAAGAAACGAACCAAATGCCCGCAACCATGTATGGGTTCAGACAACACCTAGGCACCCAGGACGTCCTTATCCAACTACAAGAACTTGTCGTCAAGAAGGCAACGAGGAACGCGCCGCGGGGGATACTCGCCCTAGACCTAAAAGGGGCCTTCGACAACGTGTCTCACGCGAGCGTGCTCCAAAATCTAAACAAGACGGGATGTGGTCGGAAAACCTTTGCTTACATCACGGACTTCTTGACGAGAAGAACAGCGACCATCAGGATAGGCGAGGAAAAGTCGGAACCTGTCGAACTCGGCGACAGAGGAACCCCTCAGGGGTCGGTTCTGTCGCCCCTGCTCTTTAATCTGGCCCTCCTACCCCTACCCAATCTGCTCCAGCAAATTGAAGGCGTGGACCACGCGTTCTACGCCGACGATATCACGGTGTGGACGAACCGAGCCGGGTCCAATGCCTGGGTAGAGGATGCCTTACAGAGGGCGGCAACGACCGTACATGACTATGCAAAGACCTGCGGGCTGAGCTGCGCTCCACAGAAATCAGAGCTGCTCATGGTCCAGCCGGGAAGACCCAAGAAGGAACCGCCGCCGAACGTGACCATCACCATCGACGGCATGGCCATCAAACCGACGCAACAGATCAGAATCCTCGGTCTGCTGCTGCAAAGCGACGGTCGAGCGTATGCGGCCGTCACGAAGATCAAGAACACCTCGGAACAGATATTAAGTATGATCCGAAGGGTCTCTAATCGTAACAGAGGCCTAAAGGAAGACGATGCAATGCGTTTAGTGAGGGCGTTCGTCGTATCAAGGGTGACCTACTCTGCCCCGTACCTCCAGCTAACGAAGGCAAACAGGGACACCCTGAACACGATGCTGCGTAAAGCAACCAAGCAGGCATTGGGCGTGCCGATCTACTCGTCCACGCAGAAACTGCTGGACATGGGCGTTCACAACACGGTGGAGGAGCTGATTGAGGCTCACTTGTCTAACCAAAGGGTAAGGCTAAGTCAAACAGAGCACGGCCGGGCCGTCCTACGGAAAATAGGATGGCAGATAGAACCACTTCCAACCAAGACGGCCCTTCCCGAGCAATGGAAAGAGGCCATTCAAACCAAGCCACTCCCCAGGAACATGCAACCGGGGAAGGACGACGGGAGACGGTCCGCGCGAGCCAAGTCCCTGGCCCGACAGCTGGAGGAGAACCCTAGAGTACTCTACGCGGACGCCTCGCTCAGAAAATACGACGACCGAGCAACGGCGGTAGCCACGTCCGTCGACAAGCTTATTGTCAGCGCGTCGCTGAGGACGACAGACCCAGCCATTGCCGAAGAAGTGGCTGTGGCCCTCGCACTCGTACAACCGAGCGTGGACTCCGTGGTCACAGATTCGAAGTCAGCATACGCAAGCTTCCGCAGGGGGTTGATCTCTCCCGCTGCCCAGGCCATTCTCTCCAAGCACAAGCCTCCGGGACGAGCCATCGAGCTCGTGTGGATCCCGGCTCACTCGAAGGTGGAAGGCAACGCCCTCGCCGACCACCACGCCCGAGAACTGTCCATCCGGGCCGAGGACGAGCCGGCTGAGCTACCCCATCCCGTGACGAGCTTTAAAGACATCACTAAAATGTACAGAAACGCGAGGTGCAAACTTCCTGTACCACACCCGCAACTAACCAGGCAGCAGCAAACGATCCTGCGGCGCACGCAGGCGGGATCGCTAGCGCATCCCGTTCTGTTACACCGAATGTACCCGGCGGAGCACGACACACTCTGCCCTTTCTGCAAAACGGAAAGAGGCACTCTGGCACATATCATAGCTGAATGTAAAGAGCTCAAGAACCCGCCACCTCCCCTTCCCCCCAACATCCCCAATTCTCAACCCCAGAGCGATGGGAGACCTTGTTGTCCAGCCCCGCCCTGCCGACTCAGCTCGCACTGACGGCCAGGGGCCAGGAGTTGCTGGAGACATATGGGTCCCGTGAATAGGGAACCACCCCGTCTGGTACCTGCGCGTACCATCGAATATTCGGGCTCAATAAAGTTGATTCTCTCTCTTCCACACATTCCGCACGACCGTCCCGCGCACGGACTCGCGAGCAGCCGCCGAATAGTACCCTGCTCGCGCAAGCGCAGTAAAAGCTCAATGGCGACTATGACGTCACCATACTAGCTGCGCCAAGGCTGCATTAGCTCGGAGCTCGGCCGCGGTGGTGACGTCTCGGAAGTTCGGGGTCACTTCAGGTCACCTTAGATAATGTCAGTTTTGCGAGGTGCGGCTTATAGCGCTGCGTCGCCACGCGAACATCAATATTCATGGAAGTTACCTCTTAAGCTATATTCGCTGTTGAGATTTGGTGGATAATATATGCATGCTTACGGGAATTGATCCCGTAGGCTATCTCGGCCGCTAGCTTTCGTGTTAGTACCCCTTTAATTTCTCCAACAAGGCACCGCCAGTTTAATGATGAATCCCCTGTGGCGGGCTGCACCAGGTTACTGAGGAACAAACAACCAAACACCCTGCTGCTTTTTCTCTTGCCGACAAATGTTTTAAACCCTCCGTTTTGACGTTGTGACTATATTCGATAAAGTTGGCTGAACGGTCTTGCGGTGACGGTGCTCGGCTGCTGACCCGAAAGTGGCGTGTAGTGATCCCGGCCGCGGCGGTCGCATTTTTATGGAGGCGAAATGCTAGAGATCCGTGTTTTGTGCGATGTCAGTGCACGTTAAAGAACACGAAGTGGTCAAAATTTCCGGAGCCCTTTACTACGTCGTGCCTTATAATCATATCGTGGTTTTGGCACGTAAAACCCAAGATATTACTATATATACAAGTCAAGAAAGCAGTGCTATAAAACAGGGTAACATAATACAATCGGGAACATTAGAGGGCAAATAATGGGAAAAAGTCACAAAGGTGTTCTTATTGAAGCGAATTTCATTACATGAACAAGCACCTACGGTGATGTTGATGTTGTTTCTTTTTTCTCAACATTACTACCACTTGCATATCTACAAGAAGTATTTCGAGGCAGCTTGAAGAAAAAACGCTACAGACACACACCTTTCTTCAGCATACGGTCGATCCTGTATACATAAGACAATATAGAGGCAAAAGCCAGTGCATCAGATCAGCAGTGCGTGCAGAGCCTTTCTGTTTTCCTAATTACCCAAAATAGCTTTAATCCGCTCATCTGCAAAACAGCCCCATGAGTAAAATGAGACAGGCCTGCAGTGGCTGCGCTGGTGTCTTGGTCGCACGAACTTGCCTAACTCAGCGCCTGGCGTCATACTGGATACGGCAGGCGTGAAACATGTGCAATTTTTCGTTTGTCCGAAAGTGCATCGCTTGAGACAGACCGAAAAATAAATGGAAGAATGGATAGACATACATATCTATTCATATTCTTTTTACGCAATACAGAATATACAAATCTGGTATTTGATTATGTACAAATGCGTTATAACATAAACATCTATACTAAAAACGTCTTCTGCGCTATATATATTACGTTGCTGAGCGGGCAAAAAGACCCAGGCATCGCAACTGCAGTGTAGTATCACAGATAAATCTGAGCACATGAGCCACTACGTAACAATGTTTCTACGCTAGAGAACAGTAGAAATATGCAGGCAGGTTTGCTTCAGAAGCACTGAAACCACTATCCTAATACTGAAATGATGCCAGAATGGAATAAGTTGAAATGATGCAGTGACTTGTCAGAATCGAATTATCGCGCTAATGGTGCTTGGATTGCGATGGAAATCATATGAGCTTTATGACTATTGAAACCTCATAAATTTCAGCATGTTCTCGAAAACATCATTTTCTAAATTTGCAATGGCGTGTACCCTTGAAACTAAACCACAGCTTTTTTTTTTTAGTGCGTTGTTGTATGCGAAAGTAAAGCTGCAGCGGTGGCGAAATAACTATTCCTAAGAAACACTTATTCACTTCATGCACCATACTCATAGAAAGTACGAGTACCCGCTCTAATATTGTTCGTAAGATCATACAGCCAGTACCGATGATAGACATTTAAATTACAGATATGGCGAGCCTATGTTGAAGTAGTAGACAAGTTGAAGGCTTTGTGAAATGGGCTTTATACTTCCACGCATGGCATATGACATGCTTTCGTGAAAGGAAAAGGAAAAGAAAAGACAACTGAATGCGCTGCGAGATGACTTACGTACAAAAGTAAGCCATCGTATGTCTCACATGCCTAAATGTAAAGAAACCTCATGAAGGAATGCATGCGAAACCGAATTTTATTAATAATGGACTGAAGAGGAAGAGTTTTGAAGCATGCGTGCCGCATAGGGCACTCCAGTCAGAATATGCGCTAGTAGCCATTAAATAGCAGTACAATTACCTTCCAGAAGGATGCTAAAGCATGCTAACAGCGTTACTACATTCGTCAATAAGTTAATTGTCAGTGTAATAAAACGCCAGTAGCGCCGGTTTGGCTGGCACCTGCGTAGTGGCAAAACATATGTAACTATCACAATAAATACACCAACTGCGACCATGTGCTTTACTCCTCGAAGAACCACCTCTCTTCTTTAGTGCATTGGGGTGTAATTTTCATACGTCACAGTTCATTTTCTAGTTGCACAGGCCTGATGAACTTATATAAGACCACACTATACCGCAGCCGGCTAGTTCACACTGGAGCTTGCTTGAAAGTAATGGAGTTCTTCAGTCGTCCCAGCTCTTCAGCCATGGTGAAACCTGCATGACGAAAAAGACAGATAAATAAAGAGACTGAGGGGCCCGCTTTAAGGCAAGTCTTATTGCCGCGAACGTACCACGTCGACGTATTCAATACTTGTTCCATAAAAAGATCATTGACGGCTCCAGCTCCGCCTAATGAATAGCTCGTCAACGGCAGCTTAGGTGGTACAGCAGTGCCAGCGTAAACACTTGTTTGAAGTTTGAAATTTATGAGTCGTTTGCGAGATACATTGCATTTTAAATTTTTGTATTTTTCCTAGTAGTCTATAATACACTACCCTTCATGACACTTCTGCCCACCCTTCCCTTGAACACAGCATTTGAACAGTATGCAAATAATTAAGAATCGCACATTACATTCACATCCCTGCCTCCTGAATGTACAGCGTTCATGCGAAAATATTCATGGCAATTGCCTTGTTTACACGTCTGCACTAGCTACGCCTTTCCACAATGACAAGTTTTCCTAGGTTTCCCAGAAAGGAGGCGCCGTTTGGAGGCAGTAGCGGGCATATAAAATAGCCCGCAGGGACACTATGTCGGCCTACAGCAAAAAACAGCTTCAACAGCAAGAGGTGCCACCATATACCCATTATCATTACCTACGGAGCTGTGTGAAGGTCAACAGGATTGGCTGACAGGGCCGGAGACGCACTTATAATATCGAAGAAGCATTAGCTGCTTGACCGCCGCCAAGCCACTCACATAAAGTGCTCGACAGAAACTTGTCAGATGACCTTATTAAATAACTTTTACTGTCAAAGAAAGGAGGTCATTGCATGGATAGCCGCAGAACAAAAGAAGGTATATGGTTGTTAGAGAATCGAAGGCTTTGTGCAGAACTCACAGAAGGTTATAACAGGTGCACATAAAAAAACCCACAATACATAGGCGTCATAGCTGTTGCGATGTCGTGTTATGTGTGTAAGTGGCTGCATGGTCACTATATATATATATATATATATATTATATATATATATATATATATATATATATATATATATATATATATATATATATATATATATATATATATATATATATATATATATATATATATATGAGTGTGTGTGTGTGTGTGTGTGTGTGTGTGTGTGTGTGTGAACAGTCGTAGCGGATTGTTCATTACTACCCGTTACTGGGTTACAATTTTAGGCTTATTAGTTTTGTATCGAACCATGTTCTGAGTGTTTGCTTGTGCCTGCGAAATGTTCTAAAGCACTGCGATTGAACACAGGCGAAATAAAAGTTGACAATTTGTAACAAGATTTCAATACTGACATGACAGTCAGAACGATTACAAAAAAATGAGGGGTAGCCAATATTACATCATGGCGTCCTTTTATAAAGTGCATGGTGCATATCAAGTGCTTCCCAAAGCGCAAGGCGCAGTGATCCCTTGGATTGATCTCAGTTCTCCAACCTCTATTGCACCCTTCATCCGAATAACATAATATTTGAAGCCGCGCACTTTATCAAGGTTCTTTCAACCTTACATGATTGTAATATCACGACATCAATTTTACAGATTCAGTGTGCCTCGCCATAGTCGACATAAGCAAGAATTAGGAACATAACAAGAGAACATTGACATTTAACCCTTAGGCGTCATGTAATAGCGTTTAGCATTCCCATTGTCATATTAAACACAAGCAATCACATGTAGGGTCATGTGTCGGTAATTTTAGTGTTGAGGTAGGTTACTGTAAAGGAAATAAGAACGCCTCGCGACCGAGCAATAACACTGGCTTGTGTCAACACCTCTAAGGAAATGTATGGACACACGTTAAGTCGAGTTCTCAGGGTTAAACATGCTATGTTTCTGCTTTTGATTTTGTTGCTCTGATGACCGCAGTTCTGGGGCTATGGTATACCGTCTAGACGCTCTGCGGCCAGGAGACCAAAGCTGGCGTTTGGACATTGTGAAAAGTTAACATCACTCGTGTGGACACTGTTTCTCGTAATTCTCAAACGGTCTAGCTCTCCGCAGAATTTCTTCCTTATTTGGATGTTTTTTATATGTTCTCATTCTTTAACGACGCCTATACCTTCCGTCAGGAAGCTCGCGGGTGACGTAGGGTTAAGCGTGTAAAATTAATGTCTTCGTGGCGATATAATGAGTCGTTTTTCAGAGAATATGCTCATAAAATATGGACTATATGACCATGTCTAGCGCTCTTGGGCTGTTGTTTGCAAGAAAATGACCCCGAATGTAACACTGGAATTATTAATTGCCATTAAAAGCCCACCACTCTATTCCTGCCTACAAATCAGCATTGTCATTGCGCGAACCTTTGTTACATAACGCGCTGCTAATTTCGAGGACGCTCGTTTGATGCCCAGCAATGGTGGCAGCACTTCGATAGGGACGAAATGCAAGTGCACCCATGTACTTAGCTTTAGGTGAACGTTTAAGAAACTAAGATCGTATTGTGGTTCCTGCACGTAAAACTACATAAGTGGTCCTTATTATTGCGCATCATTATATGCAAATTACTATCTGAATTTTTTCAAATTTCGCGGAAGCGAATAAGTTAATGTTGGATCGATGAGGTAAACCAGAAGTTGCTTAAGCCCAACTATACGCTGGTTCTCAAAATTAAGATCAGTTTAACCTACTACACCTGGTCATCACAAATGATTAAAAGCACGAGGGAACTTCTTCAGAATCGCTCTATAAAAATTAAATTTGAAGAAGCAGATCAATGTGTTGACCTACCACCCACACCTCCATTTTTAAAAATTTATTTTGACAGACGGCAAACGGAAGTGCTTGCATTCGCTGCTTGCGATTACTTGCAGCCTTAAGCCCCAACACGCGACATTTAATAAAAAAGAAAGAAAGAAAGAATGCAGTCTTTTCACCGTGGTAACTTATGAGTTTGCAATAACGTCTGACTTGTACAGCGCTTATCTCCCACATATTCCCAGCTTTCCAGGACGATGGTTTTATAATTTTTCTTGGTGTTCAACTTATTTGCAGTCAATTACACTGCAATAAAATGTTGCGACGCCACAACATGGAGGTCACATATTAATCGGATGAGCAGCACTCACAGCTTGTGCTTCAGCTTGTGCAGGAGACCGTGGTGGTGTCCACCCCCGCCGCCTCCGTAGCTGTATCCACCGCCGTATCCGCCTCCTCCGTATCCGTGTCCTCCGCCTTGGGTGTGACGCACTTCCTTCGTGATTTTAACGTTGACGTCGACAACGGCGTGGACCGGCTTTGGGTGGCCTCCACCATGACCATGGCCTCCACCACCGCCGTAGCCACCGCCACCTCCCCAGCCACCACCGCCACCGCCACCCCAACCGCCTCCACCGCCATATCCACCGCCATATCCGCCGCCCCCACCTCCACCCCAGCCACCACCTCCACCGTAGCCGCTCCCACCGTAGCCTCCGGCAATCACTTCGTGCAAAAGCACGGCTGATGACACCAGAATGAATATGCAGGTTTTCATACTGTCAAATTAACTTCTGTAAAAGGGAGAGAAAAAAAAGGATAGACATAAATAACGTATCGAATACTGCAATCAGCGTCAGGTTTGACATGTGTGCTTAAATCAACTCAATTTGTATGTGGTAGGTGTTGCCTTCTCCCACTTCAGTCCACATAGTACGAATACGTACTACCGTAAAAAAAACATCAACATGCGTTACGTCATCTAATTGTGGCGGCCATATATACTAATACCGAAATCCTCAAAATGTAGGACGAGGGCAGCCTATTCTTATCGTTCGATATCTAGCACTACAAATGTGCCAAATTCAGACACTGTGCCTATTCTGTGAGCAGTGTAAACCGAAATTGCGACAGGAAGGGTCAACGTATAACGCCGAGCCTTCTTCGTTAAAAATACTTCAGTGCATCTACAAAATGAAGTTACGCTAGAACACATCAAATGACTGTAGATGTTGCTGCACACTTTTACGGTAAATAAAAGCAATGTAGCTGCGCACATCATTGCTTAAGATACCTTCCTTTAAAATATGAAAGAGCCAGATGGACACTGTAAGCGATTTCATATAGAGCCATGATTGACGTCACAGTAAGGTTTCTCGCAACTATTGTGCGCAGGGCGGAAAAAAGAAAACGCGCAAAAAAAGAACGACACACACGCAGTGTTGTCTTAATCTCGCCTATCCTGACACCATATCCAATGGAGGGAGTGAACCAGCACGCAGGAACTTCACACCAGGTGGCAGTACCTTGACACGTATGCGGTAGGCAAAAAACATCGCTGTTTTAATGTCGTGTACTCTCCTCTTCACGTTCTTTACATTGTGCTAGTTCCGCAATAAATCACCAACACTCTAGTACAGAACCCGGGCCTTGTAATGGTCGACTTTACGTACCTTCAAACGCAGGGAGGAAATCTTAACCGAACGCGGCCTCCAGAGGAGACCTAGTTTTGTTTCGTTGCCCCTGTATAATTAGGATTGAGCATGCGCCTCCTTAACATTGCGGCAAAGCTGCAGGTGCTTCTTTTCCATACGCAAAACTGAATTTCAATTTTCAAGTAACCCGCCACGGTGGTCTAGCAGATAAGGTGCTCGGCTGCTGACCCGAAGGTCACGGGATCGAATCACGGCCGCGGCGGCCGCATTTTCGATGGAAGCGAAAATGCTTGAGGACCGTGTACTTCGATTTAGATGCACGTTAAAGAACCCCAGGTGGTCAAAATTTCTGAAGCCCTCCACTACGGCGTCCCTTATAATCATATCGTCTTTCTTGGGGCGTTAAACCCCAACAATTATTAATTTTCCTGTAGAAGAGGGGGCGCTTTTCCCTTTCATGCGGTAAATTACGGCATGAAACGTTCACGTTTAGCACGAGCGTCTTAAAACACTGGATTCCTCTCTTGAAAGTTGTAAGCGTGCGATTTACAATTACAAAGCATGCGTGCACGGTCTAATCTGTCGAGCTACTACGCTGAACGATAGGGGCTCCAAACCAAGCGTTTCTGATATTTATTTCTGTGTACACAGCAGCTTATCAAAATGGCGTTTGTAGACTGACAATGCTCATAGAATTAAAAACATTAATATTAACAAATTCGCAAAAGAAAACTTAGCAGAATGAGCGAGGAGACTAAGCAGTGCGTTCACATGAAAGTGCCTTTCTTGCTCGCGGTTTGTTACGTAGTACGGTACAAGCCGTTGTAGCGACGGAAAACAGATGCCCGGCGTTTTACGAAGCCAGCCTTGCGTACACGAAATATAATCATCGTTATTTTATCAGGAGACGCTATACGTAAATGGAGATCGTGGCGGCAGCAGCTCCACAATGTAATCCAGTGAATATTTTTGGGAGAAGCACAAAAACCACTGTATTGAAACATAACTATGCGCTATCAATTGCTACCTGCAAGAACCGCGAAAGAACTGTTAATTCGTGCGACATACCAATGTCCAACAATGTAAAGAGCAGTTTGTTGCCAGCGCGACATGAATTCATAGCTCACCTTTGGCACGCCGACGACAGAGCCGTCAGACAGACGTTGACTGGTCACTGGTGGACACTCGCAGGCCGTCAAATACCGATTCGCACCCCTTCCTCCGGGGAAATACCGCATCTTGCAAGCATGCGTCGTGAGTACGCAACCAGGGTCAGGGTCAGTGCTTGCGCTCACGACCGCGTACACATGTTAAACACGCTCTTTCAGATCCCCGTCTCTCCTCTCTTTAATGGACGCACGAAACGAGCCTTCTCTGGCCATCAAATTGTCCCCAGCCTAGGCACGGTCCCCCATTTTCCGCGTGACGTCAT
Organism: Rhipicephalus sanguineus; assembly: GCF_013339695.2. NCBI lineage: Eukaryota > Metazoa > Arthropoda > Arachnida > Ixodida > Ixodidae > Rhipicephalus > Rhipicephalus sanguineus. The sequence goes on along the minus strand of NC_051177.1, from coordinate 153,670,264 downwards.
TTGGGAGAGAGGGGAATTACGCTTCAGTGTCACAATAGCCCGGATGCAACGACGAAGACGGGGGAGTTTATTTCAGAATGGGTCCCATCAGACGCTTTGTCGGAAAAAACACGAGGCGCGGTGCTGCGGAAAGCATTCGCGGGAAAGGTGCCCCGCATGGTGATCGGATGTATCTCGTAAACAAATCAAGGCTGAGAAAAAGGCGATTTCGGTGGGCAGCTTCGACCTTACTCTATGAGTTTTACTGGATCCACGTCACACACGAGACACCGCCATTGTTAATAAAATAAAATACAAGCTGCACGTAGTGTACAAGTGCTTCGTGCTGCCTATAAGGCATAATTTATATTTATGCGTTTATTATTGTCGTGCATGCTAACGTGGCCGAGACTAAACCATTGAAGCATAAGCGCAGTCGGGTTCTTGGGAACTTGCCAAACGGATTGCTCGAAGGCATATTATTACGTCAAGCGATCTTGCAGGCTTCTGATATGCTGTTTATTTAACCTGCGGATATTCAGCCGCGTTCATGTAATGTGCAAGATGGGTTTTTCGGTGTAATACGATAGAGAAAACAAATATATCACTATGGGTTGCATACTTTTATCAGCGTTTAACACACATACACACACACACGCACGCACACACACACACACACACACACACACACACACACACACACACACACACACACAAAAAAATCTTATTTTAGTACTTGCGCGAATACAAACGGGGACAAAGAAAGGAGTACACACGGACAAGCGCAATCCGTGCTGCGCTTGTCCGTGTGCACTCCTTTCTTCGTCCCTCTTTGGTTTTGCGCAAGTACTGCACTGAATTCGTTTCCACTAGGCCGGCTAGCAGTTTTTCGCAGATCTTACTACACACTGTGTTACAGCTCACTTGCGCCAAGTATATTTCTAAGCTTCACGCCCTTTGAAGAAAGGCTAGAAAAAAAATTACAGACCAGTTATCTTGGCATAGACGAATAAGTCCGACGTTTTTGAACAAGCGCTACAACTGCTATTGAAGATCTTTCGCTACAGTTAGTACTTTAAAGGTGAATTAAGCAGTGTTTGTTAATTACCCAGCTTGCACTCTAAAAAAAAAGGGAGCGAGAATGGAGCAACGGGCTCCTTTCCTCCTTCGGAGCCGCGACTTTCTCCTTTGCGGACGATTAACGCCCCTTGATCTAGGAAAGTAACGACACTCTCCTCCGCGCGCGAGTTTCCTCCTCGATTCTCCTCGCACGCCGCCGGCGCGCGCTGCGCACGGCACCATTTTACGCCGGCGCTCCCGCGGGCGCGCCGTAGAAATCAACGGAGGCGCGTAATGTCGGGCAACTTTCGCGCACCGGTGCTGTAGAAAACTTTGAAAAATGGTGATAAGAAGATCGAGAACACTGAAATGAACGTTCAATAAAATAATAGTTTCTTTCGAAAGCCGTGTAAATGGGCCATGCTAATTTAAAAAGAGCTTTATGCAGCGTTCCATCATGCAGACGTTTTTTTCTGCCACATGATAACATGCTTTACACTTACATCTGAAATAACTTAGCTTGCGTGATGTCCGCCTGTGTCTGGATTTTTTGTCTCTTTCCTGTGCGCGCATGTGCAACTCAGGTACTTACAGCGTCGCATCTTGAAATGACATCGTGGATAATACATTGTCCATCCATGTGTTATGTGACGTGAAATTAGACTTGCGCGGTGGTCTCCAAACTGAACAAGACGCTTGCGCAGTGTTAGCGCGATCAAGCGGCGCCAACAGCAACTCATCTACCGCAGTACCAGAAGCGCCGGAGAAAGATTTTTCAGAATAGTATTTTGGCGTTCGTGTCAAAGAAACTAGCACTCGGTTTAGCTGTGAGCGGAGACATTCCGCACGAATGTTAAAACACATCGGTTCGATGATTTTAGCTCGTGTTACATGAACAGAAAGAAGCTCTCCGAAAAACAGCAGAAGGGAGATTTTAAAGCATTTGCTATCAGAGCGAGAATTTTCGGCCTCTGCCTCGAAGCCGATATCGACAGCAAGCGAGCGCGATCACTAGAACACCCCCTGCACGTCGTCTCCGCGAGAAAACCAAATTATGATCGTCTCCCGGTTATGCGTGCGTGGCATCCAAATTCAAAAGCAAACAAACGAACTGAAAAAAACAAAAGCAGTGTTAGCTAGCTGGCGCTGCTCATGTATACAATACCGTGGGCCTACATTCTCTAATTTCATTCTGTTATTCATTTCATTCTTTCAGGGCCTGCATTCGTTGCATTTGTGCGGCTGAAGCGCATATCAAAGTAAGCTGGAAGAATAACGCCTTTACAAGCCGCTGTTCCAATTTTCAGTAAAACAGACAACGTATCCTGCAAGAACGTTACAGCGCGGAAAAAGAAACGAGCGCGCGTGAAGAGGCCACACGGATAAGCTCTGAATTGTACCTGAGGTTTATTTGGGAAGACACGCATATTAGTAATGTCACAAATGCAAATCCGAGCAAGGAAAATAGGAAAGCAGAAACACGGCTCGGAAAAAAAAAAACTGATCACTAAAGTGAGTCGTCATGTAGAAGACGACAAAGCAATACCGGTGTTACAGGGGCCCTTTTGATCGCGATCTGCTCATCGATATCTGGCTCCCAGATTGCAATTTGACTGACGTTTGCGCCAAACTTGATCCGGATAAGTTTGGACCGAGTAGCAGCGATGATTGTTGATCGCGATCAAGAATCCGATCCGGACTGATTCTGATCGCGATCAAAACTACCCGTGTGACACCGGTATAAGAGATAATCTCGTTTTTTATTAGTGAACGGAAGACGTGATAATGCAGGCGGCGTGACCAAGACGAGCCATTTCGGTCGCCTGCTGCTAGATAACGGCTTACTTTCGCTATCAGAATGTTATTTGTTGTGCGTTGTGCTTGTGTGTTTCTTTTGTTCTTGTGACTGATCGCATTTGTGTCACAATTTCTGTGCGTGAATCCCCCCCCCCCCCGCCAAAAAAAAACCTCATTTGGGAACCAGCGCCAGTAAGTGTCATCTCTATTCGTCCATTCGTTTGTGTTTTTACACCAAACATTCACAATAAACGGAATCTAACAATCAGAACAAGCGCGATCGAGAAGCTGTATCATCGCGCGTAATCGTTCACAGCGGGAAAGCACATCCTATAGCTGTGCACTTTAGACTGAATGAGAGTTGCCGCCGTGAGAGGTGATGGACTCAGCTGAATATTCAGCATATTGAGGACAACCCCATTTTTAAGCAACGCGCAAATAGCCTACGAAAAAAGACGTTGATGAGCAGGCCGGAACGATATTTAAAATGTAGCATTCGGCGATGCTTTGATACGAGCAATAGGACAGGCGCCTTACCTCGCAAAGAACGCTGTTTTGTCGGAACAAAGTTTCTTTGGTCGATGTTTTGCAGCCACTGCTTCTTGCGCCAGCCATCACGCTTACCATGGGGAATGGTAAAAAGGGCATAATCGTTTGCACTCTCATTGTGGCAGTTATAGGCGCAACAGCACGGCATAGCGCCCACAGAAAGCACAGAAAACACAGCGCGCGCAACGTTTGCTACGCAGAGCCCCGGCGTAAAATGGCGCGAGCGAAAAAGAAAAATACCAGCAAAACGCAAGATCCACACGTCTCCAAGGGCAACGGCGAAGGAGACCAATCGTCGGCGCGGAAAAGCGGCGGAGAACGGAAGGACGCGAAAGGGGCGAGGAGGGAGAGAGGAGGACGAGCGCGCGGCGGCGAGTACACTGAATGGCGGTACTTTCCCAAGATCAAGGTACTTTACGGACGATTTACTCGTCGCGCCCTCTTGCGGCAAGCGCCAAGGGAGAAACTTTTCTTCTCAACCACGTGACTTGCGCGCGCGCGCATGCGCACGCCGAGTTAAATCGTAATTCCGTGCTGCAGAGAGCGGCTGCCCTTTCGCGCTCACTCGGCAGCCTCAGACCAGACTATCCAGTTCTACCGATCTCGGCCAGTCGCGTGCAATTGCTTGTACCTAGGATTGATGCGAGCAACACACGAGTGACGTTCATTGTTTTCGTTCTACACTCTAAAAAAAAGGGAGCGAGAATTGAGCAACGGGCTGCGTTCCTCCTTCGGAGCAGCGACTTTCTCCTTTGCGGACGATTAGAATCACTGGAAAAATTTCAGAGTATCGCATCTGTTTTCCGCGCGCCGCCGCCGACGCGATTGGCTTACTCGCATCACGTGACCTCTCGCCGCCATATCCCTTCCAAGCGCTTTGGGTGCAGGCGCGTTCAATGCAGAGCGTGGCCGGACATTTAGCATTACCACGGTTCGCAGAAGTACTTCGTCGCTTTTTTAAACGCGTCATGCAGGTGCAGACGGGCGTAAGCAGACATTTTTTTCGGGGGGGGGGGGGGGCACGGGCCAGGTGTGCCACCCCCTGGCTACGCCACTGCATGCAGATGCCAGAAGAGAGTAGCTCACCATCAATCGAACGTGACTGGTGAGCTACTCTGGGAATCTCGTTTGCCGTGTGGGAAAAATTAATGTCAAAAGAGCGCCGCGTTTACGTGGCTGCATAGTTGGCCTGAACGAATTCGCCCCCCCTCGAATAACACTCCTTCGTGCAGTGAACTACACTAACTTTGCTGGAAAAGATCTTATGCGACAGGATACTTCACCTTTTCGGTTCGCTGTGGTCAGCGATATTGAAAACTACATACTACTTACCTTTCTATTTGCTCGGCTCTTTATATCTCGATCTGTTGAACAGATTACGCATGCTATCCGAGTTATAAGCGTGTCGCGCACGAGAGCGAAAACAAAGATGTATTAAAATAATAACTGTTTACTGGTATACCTTGAAGGCAATTGTGGCATGATCTTTGGCATTGCACAAAACAGAAGCGTGGAACTCTGTTGATAAACTTGGTATAAGGCAATGTTATCAAGCGTACTTTTACATTTGTTGCAAAAAAATGCTGCGAATGCTGTATTGCACCGAGCGTACCCTTAAAATACTGTATAGTTGGTGAGAAATGGTCAGAGCAAAAAAAAAAAAAAAGCAGATCCCACGCATTGAGGGAGTCGATTTTATGCGAGCTCTAGCTCTATATATATACATACCGTGTTGCAGTAGCATGCGCTTTAAAAACTTCGGGATGTGCTATTTCTGATCAAAAGAAGACAAAGCACCGTGACGAGGAAGTTTTAATAAGAGTGCATTATGAAAAAAAAAAAGTGCAGCAGTGCAGAAACCGAACCCCAGCTGTTTACGCGCTGGCAACGCCAAAAAAAGAACTGTTTGTCGGAACACAGCAAAATATTTGCAAATTCATTGCAACGTTGGGAATATTAAGGAGACAAGAAATAGGAAATGAAACAATTAAGTAGTGATGTCAATAATTTTTGATGGCCAATTTTCTACGTATCGTAAGATAAGATGCACCTTACCTACCGCACGCCGATTCGCCCGTGCGTTCGGCTGCTGGCGTTCCGAATCAAGACGTCGCGCACAACTTCCAATTACCGTACACACACAACTTCTACAACATATATATCAACCAGCTGAACAGCAAGCACGGTGTTCAAGCAAGCTATGCGTCAGCGATCAGTCGAAGGACGCAATGTTGAATGTTCTCGATGTTGTTCGATAACGTTCTCGAGTGCAGTGAACCTGAACACCGACTGCAAAGCTAGCGCAAACAGTCAAGATTCACCAAATGTCGAAGTAAATGGCATCTCGCACGATGTCACTGCGCTAATGCAACTATGTTTACAGATCCGGACCTAGCGAACACGCCCGGGCGTGACACGAAAAGAGACCGATGAAGCCATGAAGAGAGTTCGCGAGCACATGGCAACATTCGCCGTACGTTTCATTAGTTACACCGATAACCACGCAGTCGATCCATACCTGTCTATGACTCGAAATCACTTCTAATATCCTCTTGCAGAAACACACACATATAATGCCGTTCTGCCGAGCGTAACACGGCGCTGAGGCTAAAAGATCGGTCACTTCTCAACACACGCTAGCAACGCGCCGGACGGTCTGGAAGGGAAGTGGCCGCGGCCGCCCAATGTTGCCCGCGTGCAGCCTACCTTTGCGGTACTCTGATTTTCCAGTGACTCTACGGACGATTTACTCGTCGCGCCCTCTTGAGGCAAGCGCCAAGGGAGAAACGTTTCTCCTCAATCACGCCAAGTTACATCGTGAGATCGTGATTCCGTGCTGCGGAGAGCGGACGCTTTCTCGCGCTCGCTCGGCAGTCTCAGACCAGATTATCCAGTGCTACCGATCTCGGCCAGTCGCGTGCAATTACTTGTACCTAGGATTGATGCGAGCAACACACGAGTGACGTTTTTTTTTTCCCTTTTTTTATAGGCTCGGCGTGTGCGCGATGCGCCGCATACTTTCGTGTGTCTCATGTTGTTTGTATACGTTTGCGCACGATCTGCTTTTTGTCATAAATACAGTAAGTCCCGCTTCACAAAACAGTCTTGTTTTAATGAACACCTTAGACTGTACACCAATAATTCAATTTTTTCGGCGTTAACATACTTGGCGAGAGCACGCGTTTTTAGTTTTACACAGCACTTATCAATACAAGAAGCAATATAAAGAAGCATGAAAGTTAATTTTTACAACATTTTAGCAAACGTGATACCACTGGACAGCGCATGCGTGAAAGTACGATAACGTATAATTGCTGGAGTTTGACTTGTCGAAACCACCGTATGATTATGAGGCACGCCGTGGTGGGGGACTACGGATTAATTTCGATCAACTGGGGTTCTTTAACGTGCACCCGAACATAAGCACATGGGTGTTCTTTGCCTTTCGCCCCCATTGAAATGTGGCCGCCGTGGCCGCATTTTAACGTTAACCTGCATCATAATTGCACATATATGAAAAATAAGTCCATGACTTCTGTCAATTAAGCCAAAATTCTCAATCACATGCGTTTTGGAATACGCATGCCATCACTGAGAATTAGGACCGACTTATGCATGCGTGCAGTATGTATCTCTCGTTCTCAGGATTTTGCTTTCGCGTGCGAAACTCAACACAAAATGCGTTTCTAATGACAGCTGTGCACAGTGGGTAATCACTAACACTCTCACTCACCTTTGTGAAAAGAGTATTCCAAATCTAACGCAAGAGAAACCACCGCCACAACGACAACTACACAGTTGTCGCACAATGACCACTATTTCACACGCCAGGCGAATACCGTGGCGTAACAGTAGCAGAGCAGCATGTAGGTACAGCGTACTGAAATATTACAGAACACGTAGTGTGGGTAGCGTTCTTTTCCATAATTCGCGCGGTGTAGCGCCAGTTTCTCTACTCAACTAATCGAGCTGCCGCGATGGCCGCGACGCTAAGAGCCACTGACATCGCTCTCGAAAGACCACCGTCCAGTGCGAGGCCAACTTGTCTTGTTTCTTCGCACGACCCGCGTTGTAACGTACGTATACACAAAAGAGACGGCCGTACCGCATCAGAAGCATTGTCACTGAAGGGCTATCAGTTGAAAGAATCCATGGCCCATCGTGATACTTGTGGTCAACGCATGAACAGAATGTGAACAGATGTTAACGCCAAACCACTCAACGAAGTCGACGCGACGAAGGCGACGGAATCTGAACTATGTTGCCGATGTTGCGCCCTCACACAGTAACTATTGAAAATAAAGAAATCAGAGAGAGAAATTTCATCTGTGGCCGCTGTCGGAAGATGGCGCTACTTCAAAATGTTGTCGGAATGGTATGAACGGTTCTCAATATGGTCGTTTTCGCACTAACTTAATCAACTCTCTGTAATTATATTGTTCATTATCATGCGGCTTTAGATTAACTGCTGCGCTTGGCGAAGCCATAGCTACTATTTAATAATGTCGGCGTATATTGTGACGCAGCGATGAAGTCGTAAAGAGTTGAAGAAAAACGACGCATCTTTGTGCCACCATGGTCCACTGTAATTCAGTGACTATATAAGGGCCAGCGCTTCTTAGAGGGGTATGTGTAAACGTCTGTACGTATGCGTCTGTAGTTAATTGTTCATGTTATATTTTTTATACATGCGAATGAATTGTGTATGTATTGAATTGAATGTGCGTACTATGTGTCTGCCTAGTGAACGTGTGCGTATCAACTTTCCGGTGTCCTTGAGTAATCCATGAATGGGCCTACCTCCCCGAAATGCCGTATGCAGTATCAACGTACGCCGCCTCAGTCAGAAACAACTTTTTTTTAGTGTTGTTTAATCCCTCTAGATGGCGCCAGCTACCACCTACTTCACGGCCGCGGCGCTCTCACAGCTCCACCTACTTATATGAAGTTGAACATCTATCTATCGAAACTATGCTCTGCTGCGCCGGGATTGTTTTGATGCGACAGAATGTACATTTTGGAGGCACAAACGCGTGGATAACGTCGCTACACTGTGACGCTTCGACAAATAAAGACAGCAAGCCTAACGTACAGTCTCCGGGTGAGAGCCCCTTTGCAGTATACGTCTCTTTTAAAGTGAACGCCGTCTCGCTGGCCGAGCGAAACGTACGAGTTCCGTCGTTCCGTTTCGCGAGGTTTTCATCACTACAGGTTTGTCTGCTTGATTCTATTGTCATAGCGTTCGATATTAAGCTCATCGGGACCGTTTTCTGTGACTGCCAGTGCCGCATACTCTTTATCAGTCGAGAATCGATGCGCTCGCTAGGCCTAAATCTATTGCTCGCTTCACTGGCTTGGCGTCAGCCATCTTGATTTTGACGGTTTCTCCATTGAAAAGGGAGGAACGGTTCCTCCATTTGAAGACGAACATTGGGGACATCGCCGTTTCTCCCTTAAAGGAGAGAGGGTCACTCCATTTTTTAAAGAGTGTGGCGGATTGGAGAAATAATAAAATCGCTTGCTGCATATGGCACCGAATAATACTGGGCCGATTTTGACACGCGTAGCGCACATATTTGATTTTTTATTACTCGGCGCAATTAGCTGAAACACACTGTATATGGACAAAAAAAAAAGAAAAATCAAGTGGCAGTTATCCATTGACATTTACCAGAGAAAGAGGTACGCCAATATTTCTCAGGAAGATGTAGCATTACAGTATTTATTTAACACAAGCATTTAGCTAAATCTCCATATTTCCTTGCATACGTTCAGTGTTAGTGTGAACTTCTTTTTATCTATCAAATACGTAGGTGATTATACAAACAGCTTTGCGTACTTATAAACTTTGGTTGCTGCTGTCTTGAGTCAATGTAATATCTTTCTTGCGCGATTCACTTAGGTAACCATCTTTTGCACCTGGTTCGGTTAGTTCCATACTATGCTTGTTCAATAATTTGTAGAGTGCGCCTGGCATTGCGACTGTGATCTGCATGTTCCTTCTGTTGTAATCTCACTTGAAAATTAAATAAATGTTTGATTTGGTTTGCATACTTATGCGTAGCACATTCTGGAACTTATTACTCCATGCCTGGACAGGTGGAAAGGTTATCAGTATACAGCAGGTATACAGTAGATATCTCGCTTTCAAATATAAAAATAAGCGGCTTCTGTGTAAGGAAGTACACTCTTTTGTAATCCAGTTGAAACAAAAAATGTAGCATTGTCCCGTTCACCAGGAACCGATTGTTCCACCCTAGAACGATGACCCACCTTTTCAAGATGAGTATAATTACGAGGTTGATGACTTCACAATTGAAATTTATTAAGCGCTTTGTGATGCTCAGAAACATTTGAGGAATACCGGCCGAATCGAAGAAACAGATATTATCACCAAGATTCACTAGATTTCAACACTCTCTAACACATTTGCCAGCAGCAAGACCAAGATGCAAAGCGGTATGCTCTTCCACAAGTCTTGTCTACATTCCCGGCACCAAAGTGTCCGTTTCGATGCCAGTGCGTCGTCGGGAACGCCTCGGAAACTGCTAAGATGAAACGTTGGGCCATACACAGGGATCCGAAGCCCGAAAGACATGATTTACGAGGTCGTTTATAACCGTGACAGTAGCTCCATTCACTGGAAGCACTCAAAACGGTGCACGTCGGCTGGATAAAATCAGCCTTACCTGTCCAACTAACCTTCGTTTACTGCTTTCCGTGTGTGTAGTTGTGTGCGTACTGCTAATTGGAGCGCACTCGTGCGTATAGGTTGCGGATCGAGGTGATGCTTCCTTCGGTGCTAGGCAAATGCCCTGATTATACTGCGATGAAGACGAGGATGATGCGAATATACATAGGCCGTTTAAGGAAGGCACATAGATGAAGAAGTAGTTGCCGGATTAACAATCATTGGCCAATCCCCCAGGGGGTGTGGGTATGAGCCATGCGTAAAGGCACATCATCATCATCATCAGCAGCATCATCAGCGCTGTCTTAGAAACACTGTACCTTGTCTAATTTCTAAAACAAGGTACCGCAATTTTCATGACCGATCACCCATGGTGGGCTGTTGCAGGTTACTGAGGAACGGACAACCAACCAACCGTGCTGCTGCCGTTCCTCTCGACGAGTGTTTTACACCCTCCGTTTTGACGTTGCGATTGTATTCAATCTTGCTGGCTGAACGGTCTCCTAACTGTAGCATTTCTGCATATGGAAATCGGAATTAGCCCTTAGATAATGCCACCTTAAAGCCACACGTATGATACGAGGGGTGCTTGAGAGGACAGACGGCAGCCGGAAAAATTTAACAACCTGAGCAGGTGTTTTAGCCCGCGCGCAAGGAGGCCATGCACACAACTTGCCGGGAATTGTAACAGCGAAGCAGTTCTAGCTCGGCGTAAAATGTCTGTCGTGACCCAAAACTATCACCATCATTAACCGACACGCGCTCTCTTCGTCCTCTTCTTCCTCTTTTGCTTCGCTCCCAGAAAACGTGAGCCGATTTATCAGGCGTGGCGTGTAATAACCGTGATGGACAACTGCAGAGAGAGAAAGAGAGAAAGAGAGAGAGAAAGAAAGAGAGAAAGAAAGAAAGAGAGAAAGAAGCAGAGAAACAGAGCGAACGAAAGAAAATGAGAGAAATTATTGCCCGGAAAAAAATTCTTCACGAGGCGGGATTCAAACCCGCGTACCCCCGATTCGAAGGCGAGCGTCCTAACCACTTGGCTAACCAGGCACGCTAGCAGAGCATAGCATAGCCTTGTATAGTTAATGTAGCAAGGGCGTGGGAAAGGGAATTGAGCGTGAGGAGGTGAGGTGTGATGGTGGCGAGGAGAGAGAGAGTAAAGCATAGCACAGAAAGAATGAGAAAGAAAGAAATAGAAAGAAAGAAATTCAGAAAGAGAGAAGATCAACGAAAGAGTAAGAAAGAAATAGAGAGGACAAAGATAGGAAGAGGAAGCAAGCATCACGTCGTCTAGCGACCAGATACCACACCACCTGGCCAAGCCGCGCATGCGCAGTAGCTCAGCCACGCCCACCGACGGAGAGATCGCGCGCAACCTCCGCTCTGCAGTGCATTCTAGAAGTACACGTTGCTGGGCTAGTCGGTTCATGTCCAAGTACAAGCCACAAAGTATGCCTGTTTTTGCGCGAGGAAATAACGAGGGAAGGGGTCCAGGGGAGCGCAAACTTTCGACTGGCTTGTACCTGCAGTGCATAGCCTGGCTGCGCCCGATCGTGCCCAGACAGTCATGGGGTGTCGTAAGAAAGTGCGTACTTCCGAGGGGGAAGCCGCGCATCTCGAAGCTAGACGTGTCGGTCGACGAGCCCGTGCTTCACTGTAACAAGCTTTGCGCAACTTAGTGCAAACTTCCCGCATTATTTTGATTAGCAGGCTGTCGAACATAAAATTTTCTTATAGCCCGCGAAATAGTGGAAGTACCGAAAGAAAATTTGCACTATTTTGAAGAAAGTGAACACATGTGCAGTCGGCTACTGACATCCACAGGAAAGAAAATTTATGGTAGAACTTTATTCGGCGTAGTGTTTCGGCACGGCAGCTCGAATGTGAGCTTTCGCTGTTAGGGAATTTTTTCTGACCGTCGCCTTGTTTCAATAAATTAGGAGCGCTTTCACAGCGCAGAACCTCGGGCATTTGTTAGGAGCTAGTTTTACATTAACTTTCACGGACGACTTTTTCTGTGTGCATGTAGAATCCTGTATGTGCGGGTGCCTGCTTGTCTGTTCCACGTAGGCGCAAGTTGCAAGTTCTACCGATGTGGCCAGAGCCTTTAACTTAAGCGAAAAAAAAAAACACACCAGGTTTTTCAAAAAATAGAGCCTGAACACATATTCAAAATGCAGTGCTTCTAGCACTGACACTTTTTTTGCATGCAGTTTTTAACAAACATTGAAAATTCAATTTATTAATACACGTTCTAAGTTATTGGACAGCAGCTATAGCATGCGCGACAACTTTCTAGTAACGTCTTTGATAACGCTGCTTACGCCATGTATACAAGCATTTGTGCATTCTCTTGTCAGAAACGGCAGAAGAATTGCTGACCTCGAAAACTTGAAAGGTGCGTTCCAACAACGTATTCAAATATTGAATTTACAATTACATTGCTTCGCATTTCACTTATTCGTGAAAAGTAAGCAGCATGACTTTTTTCAGACGAGGACGATAGTGATGGGAATGACACGGACAAGCGTTGAATGTAAACTGCAATTTTATTGCACACGAAACATATATATGTTGCGGGCAAAATTTTCAATGTAAACATTACACGTGACATCACCTCCTGGCATGATTACACCTGCTCCTCTAAAAATGGCAGATATTTCTGCGACTAACAGAGAGATGCTTTAGTCACACATGGTGAGCTTTCATGCGTTAAATCGTGCTGCTTCCTTTTCACTATGCAGAACCAACTAGTCGAAAGCTTGACTTTACTAAGTCACGTATTTGTGTTTCATGTTGGAACGGTGTGCGTGTGCGATTAAACAATAGGCGGAATCTTTAGGGCGGAAGTTAAAGTGTTACATTGAGGATCAATGTGAAGATGCATAATAAACATATATGGTACTATGATAATAGGTATAAGTTGAGATCACGAATAATCGTGTTTCGCTGTGGCTAAACATGAGTAACAGCAGCGGAGGTAGCAGCAGAAACGATGCCAGCAGCGGCATGCCGAAGTCATAGTCACATGTTGCCTATTTTATCGTACATCTAATGGATTTATAAACAGGCTGTTCTCCGATTGAAGGGTTATACGAGTAAATCGTCAAACTAATTTTGCTCCTAGTGTCACACAGAGCATCAACGATGCCTGTTGGTTCATCTTCAAAGGTGCGCTTAGCGAACGCAAACGACACAAACAAAAAAGTACAGGACATAAGGCAACGAGCGCAAACTTGAAGATGAATCAACACCAAGTAGCCCACCTTATAGCTCTTCTCAATGCCTGTTGGATGTGTATTTCTTACTACGAGCTCTTACTCACCTTACGCCTACAAATTTTTGTTCCGAGGCTCAATAACGGGGCTATTCGCTTTTACTTAAAGAGCCTTGACCTCCTTAACACTTTGCCATAACATAATAAAATTTGCAAAATTCAATTATTGTGCACATTTCTTTTGATGGATATTAGTGAGTTTCTGCTAAAGAAACTACAATACTAGCGCATTTTCATTTGTCTAGGTGATTTCTCTTATGATCTGAGTCCCAATAAATTCTGAAGTCTGTCTTATGAATGTGTCCTCTGACAGCTTAAAAGAGGTTGGAAGCAATCAAGGACTCTTGCTTCCATGTTCGGCGTAGCACTTTGTTACTGTTTTTGGCGTGACCAACAAACTTGCTTTAAAGGGCCCCTCACCAGGTCTGACAATTCTGAGCTGACGAGCGAAATGCGGACATTGGGCGTTCACCCCCCCCCCCCGATCACGTCTGGCAAAATTTTCAGCGCTAGGCGCCGCGAAAATGGGTCAAATTTCAAGCTGAACGCTGCTTGGCTTTCTTCTCGCCGCCGCGCGCCCAGAGAATGAGATGATGACGTACACGATGGAATGGCCCTACGTGGACGGTAGTGCTGTGACGTCGGTTCTCTACGTAGAAGACTGTGCTCTGACGTCGCCAACAGCCGCACGTGACACTGCGATAAATATTTGAGACGACGTGTGTAGTTTGTGTAATTTGTTGCTTGAATAGATTAATAAAACTTGAGAGAAATAATGAGACACACAAAGGGAATGTCTGCGTCTTTTTAATTTTTTTCCGTGAATTGCAGCGAGATGCGGGGCTAATGTGCCTCCGTTTCGCATGCGTTCGTGTCCCCGCGGTTAGCGCATCGAGCAGACGCCAGCCCTGGAAGCGAAAGCAATGTTCTGACGTGTTCGAGCACTCATAATGCTCATTTATTAGATGCGAAATATCTTATGGCGGAGTTCAATCCGGTGGTGGTGGTGTGCGGCGTGACCACCCTTACTGCGCATGCGCATACCCTCTCCCCTCCCCTCTCCACTTTCCCTCTCCACTTCCCATCTCCACCCTCCCTCTCCCGTCCCCCTTTCCACTCTTCCTCTGAAACGCGGGCTAGACATGCCGAAATTCTCTCTGCGCAACGCCGCGATGAGCACCAGCGCGTCCCCTCCCCCTCTCTCTCCTCTCCTACGCTGCCCCCCTCTCGCACGCCTGTCGACCGCATTCCCCGCTCGCCCTGTGAGAATTAACGGCCAGGCTAGAGGGAAGACAAGACGCGCGTAGCGTTCTTCTTCGCGTTCCACGACGCGAGGTCGGTAGCATGCCCAACGAACGCCAACGGAACGCGATCGTGCAAGTGCTCCGGCTTCGCATCGCCTCATGGTCCCCTTTAGCGGGAAATGGTGTAATTTATTCTACCGCGCTCAAGTAAGCGTTAATGCGGCACTGGCTCTGTACCTGTACAAGTGTCGCAGCTGACATGCCCGACCCGCAGAAACAGGCAGTACACCACAGAGAACGCCGACGCAACGCCCACTGCCACTACATGAAAAATGCGTCCACCTCCCCGAAGGGAATCGTGAGGAAATGCGAATGCATTTCTTGCGCCGAGAGTACACGGCATAGTAATTTTAATGGCGTAAAGCTGGACACATCGACGCGCTCAAGTGTCTCTCTTTTGGACGCGTCTTTCAACGAACGCTTCCTACGTGCGTTCGTAATCACCTCAGGGACGTTGCCACCGCCTTCAATGCAGCACAAACGCGTTTAGAACGCGCTGTTTTCAGGCTGTGCCAAGGCAGCACAAACGCTACAAACGCGTTTCAAACGCACTGCATTGAGGCGGTGGCGTAGGGAGGAGAGAGAGCGAACGGCGAGAGAAGGAGCGGCGAAGCACTGCACCTACCCTCTCCTACACTCTCTCCACACACGAGGGAGCTCCACCGAGCTCCCGCGATGCGAGCGCCCTCACACGCCAGAGCGCGCTCCTCCTCTCCGCTCACTCTCCGCTACCCCGCCCGCACCACCTGCTCCGGTTGCTAGGGGCGAGGATAAGCGCGCGCTCCCGCAGCTGTTGCTATGGGAGAGGGAGTGAGAGCGGAGAGGCGCGCGGACAACGCCGGACGCCTGATATAGCCCGACTAAGAAATGCATTCGCATTTAAAAAGCTAGCTGCCGTGCGACGCCGCTCGCGCGCTTGGGTACGTCATGCGCACGTGACCATGCATACGCATGACGTGTTCATACAAATGCATCATGTGATCCACCGGCCGCGCTGCCGAAGAGGGCAGGGAAAGGTTTTGGCTTGCGAAGGCTACACGGGGCGAATGGCAAGGGTTTGAAGCGCACCTCCTCGCGTCGTGGTGTCGTACCGCTACCAATTATTGTTCTTCTTAGCTCGTAACGAACTGATTTGAAAAATTCTTGCGGTTTAATGCTCTTCAGTCGGCACACAACAGCTTCCAGCGTCTAACTAAAATGTGCTATGTACCCTGGTGAAGGGCCCTTTAACATTTTAATAGCTCACGCACTTTTTCATTTTCCTCCTCTTGCGTAATTATCATAAGACAAAAATCTGTGAAAATATGTTTAGTGGGTCATTATTTACTCAGCTCTAATCGATCGAGGCCCATAAAAATAGCAGATCCGTGTTGATATCTCTTAATCGACACAGTAAAACGACATCTGGAGAGCATCGGGGAAAGCATTAGGACGTTTAGATGATAGTTTCTGATTTGCTGTCTTAAAGCCTGTAACACAGTACGTTTGTTATCGCTAGCCTTTGTGGGCACATTGGTAAAACGGATGAGGGAGTTGAAAATAACCAAGAGCTGAAGTAGTTGGTACGTATTTATATTAATAGATAGGGCGTGCAAACACAAACGCAAGAGAGAAGTGAAAACAGCACAAGTTCCGGCGTTTGGGGTGTCTGGACTTCTCCCTTGTGCCCGCGTTTGCATGACCTATCTTTAAACATGGAATATGGAGTAAGTGGTAGTAGCTCGCGGAGATGAAGTTCAGCATACCGTTTGAGGAATATGCAGATTAACGAAGAGGCACTACAGTAGAATAACTGTTGCGAAAAGAATAAATGCACGGTCTCCAGCGCGGCAAAATATTACCTGCTGAGAACAAAAAATGTGCAACCATCGCATTGAGTGAGTTGTCGCATAACTTGGGGTACGACACATTGTTGTGACAGGAATTCGTCTAATCTAACACAGTAACGATAATTTTATTCGCCGTAACTTTTGCTGTTCGTTGTACATTCCGATGAAGTCGCATTGACGCTATCAGTCAGATGGATTACTCAAGGAAATGGATGATGATAAACGAGCAGAATTGATAGGAACAAGTTCTTACACGTTGCTGCTATTCGCATGGAGTCATGTAACCAAAAACGATGGAGCAGTGCAAGGCTACTGTAGCTTTCACGAAAGAGCCAACCTACCCTTGCTTGTCATGATTTTAAGATATGGCCATGTTGCGTCTATCTAAAATCTTTTCCGAACCTAAATGCAATTCACCGCGTTTTTTTTTTTTTCAGTGATTATGTGTCTGCGTCGAAGCACAAAATCACGGGGGCTTCATTACAGTACTCGATACACGGATTACTTGTTACACGGGTATCAGCAGCAAACAGTACTTGACAGCTCGACAATGTAGAAGATTGCGAAGAAGCAAAGATGCTGCTTTCCAAACACCTCCGATGCACATTCACAAGAACCATAAAATAATGGAATGAATTGCCTCTATTAGCGCGAGAAAGCACCAATGCAGAAAATGTTTGAAAATAACCTAACACGACAATAAAGATGCACGCATGCATGCATGCATGCTTTCGATTTTGTGGGTATCTCTGATCTAGTTCGTTAGCGTTGCCTTGTTGGTTTTGTATTATTTGATGGGTGCATATACAGAATATTTCGCCTATGTACGGCTGAGGGTTTGTGTTCGCTTTTCTGGGTTATGTTTGCAACATTGCTCTTTAACTTTGAATTTATGGTGTTGCAAAATTTGGTCGTTGTATGCACGAAATATTTCGGTTATGTACGCCTATGATTTTTTTCTGTTCAGCTATGTTTGCTAATGTAGATTTCTTTCCTTTTGCACGCGTTTTTATTTTTCTTTTCCGTGTAATGTACATCTTGTAGAAACGCTGCTTTCGAACTGCGCTGTAAGGGCCGACAGACCAACAGTACGAGTAAATAAAAAAAATTTAGGCAGCTTCGCCCTAGGGGTGCCAAGCCTGAAGGAAGTGCGGTGCTGGGCAGCCTTCCTCGTTTCTCTTCGGCTTTCTCTTTCTTTCCTGCTCTCTTTCTTTGTTTTTCCCTTTTTCTTCTGTCTTTTTTCTCTCTTTATTTCTATTGATTTCTTCCTCTGTCTTTACGTATTTCTTTCTCTGTCTTGCTCTTTCTATTTTTCCTCATATTTTCCCCTTTCTTTCTATTTCTCACTTCCTTCCTCTTTTTTTTTTCGACGCAGTTTTGCCCGCGTTACGCCAAGCGACGACAGCATACAACAGCATACGACAGACCGGGCCCCTAAAGTGCTCTGCACTTATCATCACCAAGGCACTCGAAGAACAAGAGGAAGAAGACGTCTCTTCGGCGCGAGCGCGTGCTCAATATGCTACAGACGGCTAAGCTATTCGTGTTTTTGCCTGCGTCACGCCAAGCTACGACAGCATACGTTGACAGCATACGACAGGCCAGGCTCCTAAAGTGCTCGGCACTTCAAACATTACTGGCCGCGGTGGTCACATTTCGATGGGCGCGAATTACAAGAACACTCCTGTAATTACACTCATACTCATGAACAAGAGTCAGCCCTGGAATGTTAAAATTAGTTCGTAGTCGGTCACTACTTGGTGCCTTTCTCAGCCCCCCAAAAAAGCGTGATTGAAGACCAAATCACGAATCCATCGAACCGTGGAGACTGGAGTGATTATGAGAACAGTGTGCTTTCACGGATGCGCTGCCATCATGATCGTGCGACGTACATTACATTTCGTGGCAGTTCCATTAGGTTGGGAAAGAAGCGCTTGCAGCCTAAGAACTACGGGAAAGCCCGCTGTCGTTGCATTGTGAAATACGTTTCAGTGAATAGATCATGAAGCCACGTTGATGGCATTTGTCGACAGTTTCACAGTGTACAACGAAGTTTTGAAAGTCTTCGCATCTGATCCTGAGATTCAAGGTCAATAAAAGTATGCAGGGTAGAAAAGCTGTACTGAAGACACAACCTACTTTCGTGTGGACACATTACAACCAAAGCAAAAACATCCTAGGATTATGAAATATAAGAAAAAATGAGTCTTACTGTAAAGCGCAGATAAAAAAGACTGCTGCAAAAATGCCCTTAAAGGGGCCATGACACGGTTACCATAGGCGTGCGCACTGGGGGGGAGGGGTGCCTCTCCCCCCTAGTCACCTAAGCAGAGGGGGGGGGGCAATGTCTGCCCCATGGATGCACTCAATAGTGAGGGGGCGCGCCACGATGAACCTCCACCCCCCCCCCCTGAAAACACAGCGCACGCCTATGACGGTTATCTAACAATTCGCAGTTTTCGGCGAGAAACAGAAGTAGATGGTCTGTTGTGCCTAAACTAATAATAACTATGGAATGTAAATGAATACTTCAATGCAAAACGAGCCTTAGAAGTCGCCGGCTATAGACTTCGCCCACTACCGGCATGTGTGACGTCACGTGCAGCACGGAACGAAGCCATCGTCTTCTAACAAAGTTGCAGCCGCTGCAAATCGTTAAATTTCATTGCCAAGCTGAAGAAAGCTGAAATGGCTCGACTGCACGCGCGGCTGAGCAGGGAACAAAATCGTTCGCCGGAATGCAGACACTCGCACAACAAGCAGCTTGTTACATGACGGATCGCGAGTGCGCCAGTGTTGCCCGACTTCAATTATAAGCTAAATATTCAATTATAGGCTAAGTGATCGACAAAGTGCGCCAAAATTTCGTTAGCATGTTTGTGAACGCACAAGGATTAAATAACATAGGACAGATTACGATCGAAAATTGGGTGTCATGGTCCTTTAATTCTGAATACTGAACAAAATTTATGCCGTAGAAGCGCTGGATTGTTCTTCTGAAATATTTCTGCCACATATAATTATCCTGTGTATTGTCAAACTTAGAATCTTCACGTGATTTCATTGCGTGAATATCGTGGACTTCAATTATGGGCCATTAGGTTCGGCGCTAGAATCCAAGCACCACTTCTTTAAACAAGTGTTTAGCCTGGTCCTAGGAATGGGCACATTTCTGACAGCAATATAGAGCGCAATAATTTCTGTTGTCTTTAAAGGTAATAATCGAAACAATAAAATAACTGTAGCCTTATCTCTGTACTTACACACATTATTGAGCTTCAGTACTTCGCAGGATCATCTGCAAGAAGGCAGATGATAACCACAAAAGCAAGCACCCTGCTCACTTTTAGGTTAGTCGTCGAAACAACTTGATTACTTGTAGCCTTATGTCTGTACTACCTGCAATTTCAGTGGCGTTCGTAAAGCTATTGCTGATGAAAATCCTAAGCGTGCTGAAAAGCTCATTGCTCCAATTGAGCTTTAATTATTTTACTACGTATCATATGTCACAGGGTCCCTCAACGTATGTTGATGACTAAGTAAAACTTGTTCTTGTGCTACTTGGTACATGGTACATGCTTACTGAAATTACTGATAAAAAAAAAGCGTACCATCAAGCAGGATTCAGGACAGAACAGAAAACGGCGTCCTTTTTGTTCAAGACAGAGTAGAAAAGGACACCCTATTCTGTTCTATCTTGAATCCTTCCTTGATGGTATGCGTCTTTTTGCATTTCAGTGAATTGATGGCTAGATTTTCTTGGACATTTCTGTCCACCCCTCCCCACCGCCCACCACTGTGCGCACTACTGGCTGCTGCTGTCTTGATGAGTACCCTTCTTAGACCACTAGGTGCGCGGTTGACTGAAATGTGTCACCTGACATGCATCTGAATTGAAAGCTTTGTGGCATTTTATAGTGCTACTCGCCCCAGAGATCTTCAATCTATGGTTTTCACAACTCCCCTGTAGAAGAACTGATACCTAGGGTTGTTGGTAATAGCTCTTCAACATCTTGAAAACAGCGCAAGAACGACACGGACAAAAGAACATAGAAGGACACACGACAGCGCTGAACTCGCGACTCAATTTTATTTGAAGATGTAAGCACACTTATACCCTTGTCACACGGGTAAGCTTAACCGCTGTTATACCCAGCTGCAGTTAGCGGACGTACCCACAGTTACCGTGAACCAGACAGAGGCGCTGTCACACATTTGAAGCGCTTCCAAGCGTTCTTTAGTTGATACATGGTTGCGTTCGTGCAACACCGTTATAACACTGCCTTGTACAGGGCTTCGCGCTCGATTATGGATGCGTCAGCAGCGTGTTTTGATGCGCGTCTATCAAAGCGTGAAGCCCTGTTCAATGAACGAACGCAGCCGTTTATCAATCTCGTGAAATGCACTCGATATTAACACGAAAGTGTTTCATGCTGGGGTCCACCAAGAATTAAGTGACGTATTTCCGTCGCGGAAATGACGTCGAAAAAATACACATGATCAGATGGCAAAGAAAGAAAGTTCCGTCAGCGGGCATCGAACCCACGACCGCTCGGTCCGCAACAACAGATGCCGGGCGCGCTACCCACTGCACCACGGTCACAGACTCAAGAGGTTTTACAAACGCGCCTTTTATATCTACCACACTCCCGGTCGGCTGGGTGGTGTTGCCCTCTGGAAGCGGTAAAATAAAGTAATTCGCCATTACTGTGGTCTCCGCGATTAGCACCTGCAACGCGTTACACGTCCGTCCCATTCGGCGCGTTTTCAAGAGAAGTTCAATTTTGTCAATTCCTTAACACACCGCGAGGTGGCGATTAGCCCAAGCGCCGTAAAAGCGTGGGCCTCGCTCATGGCATCACGCTAATCCAAACCAAAAAAATTGGCCGCGTATCTGCGTGCTTCGCTGCAAATGTCGTCTAAAGACGATAGAAGAGGCGCTGCGTGATATATGGACGCCATCTGGCAATACGTCGGGAAACATGAGTGCTGTGTTGCGGGCTGGTAGTCCCGGCGCAGCAGCAGGCGAAGACCGGCGGTGACCAACGCGACCGGCGGGGACGCCAGCCAGCCCGAACACGCGGTTTGGCGCGAAGCGCTGAAGCAGAAGAAGCGTCCGCACTCAAACCACACACTCTTTTCTTTACACGTCGCCTGGGTAAAGCAGGAATGCCAGAGCGGCGTCCAATGGCATTCGTACAGTGCAATACAGAACCGAAACCGAAACACAACAATGAGCTCGTGCAGAGGCCACGGAGGAAGGCAAGTTTCAGCGCAGTCGCATTTTCAGCGCAGTTTCTTAAGAAACTAGGGTCTTTAAAATTACGTATGTATGCATTTTCTAATAAAGGAAAACACCACCTAATATTTACCTAGTGATGTTCCGCCTCAGATATGCGTGATATTTACTTTTTGATCAACAATGTTCACAAGTATGAACAGCCGTACCAGTTCAAGACGGCTGGCCATTGGGCAAGTGGTTTAACTTTGGCCGAGTGGCTGAATCGAGTGACGTGCCGACAAACAGAAAGACAGACAGACCAAAATTTCTCCGTTTAAGTATCCCAAGAAAGACTATCGTCTTTAAAATACCTCTGTGACGCGCGCCTGCCTCACTTGGCTCTAACACCGCGTTCCCCGCTCACGCGCTCGCCCCGAGAAAAAAATCACACCATATCCACGGAGTGAATGATGACGAGTGGGCGAAGCTGCGGAGGTTCATCGGTAAACCGTGAATCTTCCGTGAAATCTGCCCAGTACATCATCACCCACGTGAGATCGGGCGCGTTTATACTAAAGGTTCGATGAGTTATGACGACTTGCAGCTCACTTTAATTTTACATGTACGCTGTGAATTTTCATTGTTTAGAAAACCATTGCTTTAGAAAACATCTGGCGTCTTTCGTTAAGCAGCTGGCGTCTTTTCGTTTTGCTTTAGAAACATCTGGCGTTCTTTCGTTTTGCTTTTACAAAACATCTGGCGTCTTTCGTTGGTTTATTTCATCAATCAACGGCGTTTTGAACAAAATTTTTATTGTTTAATCACGCACAGGAGAAATCTCGCCAGGCACTACCTTAGAGGTAAAGAATGGCTGCTAATGGGAATGAGAGACAGAAGAAGTCGGCTTTTAGCTAACGCTGCGAATTCTTTATTGTTCAACAACGCACAGGAAAGATCTCCCACCGGCACCACCTTGGAGGTCAAAGCGTAAGACTGGTTACGCACTACGACTACGACTACGAGGGACGAACGGGTGCCGCCTGAAGGAGCTTCGCCCCTAAAACGCGGCCGGGCTACCGGGGCGACACGACGCGCTTTGCGTTTACCTCTAGTCCGCCCGTGGTGTTCAATCGCATTTTAACATGCCGCGGGATGGCGACCAATTTCTGCGTCCAATATGCGACGCTCTTCTGGCTATCACACCTCGTTCTTTGATTACGCTTTCACCGTTAACTACTACATCTACCACAAGGATTCGTTTAATCATTTAACATAGACGTTAGTCGTCGGGATGGAGATGTACCACCAGTCATCAAAGTGGCTCCATACACAATATACATTGCGCAAACTCTCTTATATCAAAGTACAGTAAACATTCAGTTACTTCTGTAAGGGCACGCTTTACTTCCGTGTTATTCCGATTCCTATGAGGGGGGATCAACCATGTTTTTTTTTTTGCAGCACGGACAAACTTGTACCTGAAAGCCGGTAATTTATCTCCCCAAATGCGTATCAACGCCTCCATGGTCGCAACGGTCCAGTTACAGGCTTTTGGCTCGATATTTCGCTGGGAGCCGAGCTGCTCGTCCGACATGGGGGCCGCCATGTTGTCAGTTTACGGCGCTAACAGGGTTGCCTGCCTCCGTATAAGAAATCGGTCGTTAGCGGATTAACTGCAGTTAGGGCTGTCGTGTGACAAGGTACAACAGCCGTTAGACTTAAGGGCCGTCGTACTTAACTGTGGCTAGACTACCCGTGTGACAAGAGTATTAGATACTGACAACCTGTTGCCCATGTGACCACTTCACACATGACTTCAGAAGGCACCATTCTGATTCCTAAAAACCAACAACAAGCACAAAAATTCCAATCACTTCCACGTAAACAACCACAAAGAATGTTTCTACGGCCCTGAACTTCCAAGAAACAGTATTCACTATCATGCAAGGCGACGGAGGGAGAGCTAATGCACTGCTCACCTGTATTAATAATGTGAAATGCCTCAATGATTTGTCTGGTGATCTTATTATGGTGAACTGATAGCACCCTATATTCATGAAGTACAGGCAAGCAGCCGCACTGAGAAATATCTTCTACCACATGTGAGGGAGGATTTCCCTGCAAAGAACGATTGTGCTCTTTGCAGGGAAACGTGAAAATCAATGCAGTTTCAAGTTCCTTTGCCAAGCGATGGAATAAATTTTGTTTTTTAACATATTTTCTGATTTGTACAAAGCTTATCAATACGGCGGACATTTTGAGAGAAAATCCTCAAGGACCGCGTCATTTTTACTTTGCTGAGATAACTGTAAGCAAAAGTACCGCACCTGTCGAATACATGCGAGAAAAACCATGACCAAAGTCATTCAGAGTACAGGCATAGAAGGCGCCGAGAGAGCTCGACGCAGTATTGAGCCTTGATACACGGTGGACTTCCCAAAGCACCACGCATTACACAGCTCCTACTCCTTTTCTTTATTACCACCCACCGACATAGATATTATCGGAGAGAGTTGACTGAGCCGTGGGCGGAAATTTGTCTGCGTCCAGCTGCGTCGGTTACTCTATACGCCACCGGCAGGTACAGGATCGTAAATGCACGACACGTGGCATAGGGCGCTCAAGGATGTAGCGTATGTTGTCACGATGACAACCGGTCATTCATGGTCGACTAGAATGCGTTTCCACATGGCACAGGAGCGAGCAAAGGTAAAGGGGTGGAGGACATGCCAGAAAAGGTACTGTAAGAAAAAATAAACTGACCAGCAGGTTTCGCCAAAATGAAACATGGACTAAATTATTGTCACCTCTTTGCTACGGCAATACTCGAGATATTTAGCTGTCGCAGCCGCCGTTTGAGCAATACGCAATGCTCCCATCTTCGCAAGTAAAATGCTCGTCAGGCCGGTTTCAGTTGCGCATGGCTGAGCGCCCGTATGCACAGCGACGAGGACAACAGTCGTGAAATTCCCTTCATTTTTTTGCGTATTTATTTAGTAAGGCGAAAGCACTAGATGCCTCATCAAACGCGATAATCGACCATCGGCGTCGGCATCAATACGAGTGAGGCAAAAAATCATCATCACGTGACGTCACCATATGAGGTCACCATGACATCGCAGATCGACGAAATTTGTGACGTGAGCGCCGCCTGGTCAAACGTCGGCCTATCTCGGAGGCATTGCAAAACCGCGTTATATGCAGATAGCTTCCAATGCGTCCGACCCTGGGGGACGTGCAAAACCATGTTAGGCGCAGAAATCTTTCTGATGAGATGGAGGCAGAGGGTGATCAATACAACTGAGTCAGAAAAAGATGGCTTTTGCTTTCGACTCGTCTTAGGCGAATGCATAGGATAACACGTGACTTATTTATTTATTTTCTTCGTTTTTGATCGTTAAATCGCATTTTTTTTTCAGATTACCGCAGCCAACCGGAGGCATGCCTGGTCGACGTGCCTGTTGTTACTCATCGTGCATATGTCTCACACTGACTGCAGGGGAATGACCAATAAATGGGCAGATTATTGGAACATATGCAAAAGGGTTGAAACGTTGAATCGCCATGCTTTCCTTCGTTTTCTATTGCTCCTCCTTAGCGTGCTTATTTATTCTTCGTGATACGCAGCTTGTGTTTTGTCCTCTGTACGTGCGTCACTGTGTTACCGTGTTCAAGCAATGTGAGCCCCTTCCATCTCACGGAGTGTCCTCACGACAGCTTTTTCACTTATCGCGCCACTTCTCGGTACTATCTCGTGCCGAGACATATGGCACGCTAACAAGCATGACAGATCCTTATACATGAGCCCATATTTTATCAAGTGATCCGAATCCACGTGCTGACCCCTTACGAAAATTGGTTTCACCTGCCTGTCACCTATGAGTCACCCACCAGTCACCCCAGGAGGAATGTGTGTAATAAAATTCAGTTGCAAGTCTGCGCCTGTGTGTGTCTATGGTTGTTTCGTGTGTGTCAGGTAGCGCAGTTATCCCTTTTGTATTAAGATGCACCAACTCGCCCACCAACAAGTTCTTCTAAACCCCAGTCACCTCCCTGTATACTCCACCTTTAGAGCGAGTCTACAAATTGCAGACTGCAAGTAGGCTGGTGTACTGCAAGTAACTGCACGATACTGCAATCATGATGCATCGTTCAGCTACCCAGGCTGTCCAGACTTTCTGCAGAAAGGGTGTACCAGTTGCCTACTCCGAGGTGATAGGGGGTGACAGAAAGTCTGTCCCTTGTCTTCACGTGCTCCGCACCTGGGTGACTCATGGACTGTAGAATTTCTGCAGAAAGGCTGCAGCTTTTCTGGAGCGCCGTGCGACAGCTTGCCAGCTGGTACTTGGAATTCGCTAATTAAAAATGCGTTGCACATTTGGCGGCTGTAGATTAACATCTGCGTGTTTTATGGCTACCTAACGTCCAGCATAAATTTACGTGTATTCTGTGAACGTGTAAATTTAAAATTTTAAAGCATAGCAATTTTCTCACCAGCACTGAATGGCAGATCAAGATACCATGGCTAAATATACCGGGTGGTCGGTGTTAGGTTGTGAAGCGCGAGTGTGTGGTACAGTAGAGAAAAAAAAAGCGCAAGTGTGTGGTATTGATTTTGCTGTTGTTGCGTGCATGTTGAGGGCGTGTGTCGGTGGGCGTATGTGCGGCATTCTACCCTTCGATAACAGGGTGGCTACTTGGGCTGGTTGGTATTGCATTCTAAAAGGAAAATACTTTCTTTGTACGCAGAACGTTTTAGAAAAGACGTCAGATAGGAGAGAGCGCACGAAAAGAAGTAAGATAGGAGTGCCCTCTGTCCTACCTGAGTTCTTTTCTCAAACGCTCTGCGCACGAAGAAAACATTTTCCTTTTAGAATACCTTTCCATGCTACATGTTCCTTGACTCGTGGTGTTAATGCAAAGGGTAGCTATTTTTTTTCACCAGCAACAAAGCTCTGCACATATTGTGCAGATGCTCTGCAGACATTCTGTAGGTATGCTGAATCCTGCGCGGCTACAATTTCTGTGCAGAATTTCTGCCCAAAGGGTGTACCAATTGCCCACTCTGAATAGACAGGGGTGAGAGAAAGTCTGTCACTTGTCTTCACGCATTCCGTATCCCGGGTGAATCATGGTCTGTAGAATTTCTGCAGATAGGCTGCAAGTTTTTTGTAACGGACTTATGTGCTCCAACGTGCTCCCGTATCTGCAGAAATAGCGTCTTCTCTTCACCTCAGCTTCACCTTCCACTCCTACTGGCGTCTAGCCAGGCTACTGGAGCCACACGTCAACGCTAGCTCAACGTCGGTGCTCTGATCCTAAATACACTGAAGCATGGATGAGTTTTACAGCATGGTGAAATAATTACACAGCGCTCAAGTAAAAGGAAAGACCGCTTCGGCGCTATACAGTTATTTCGATATGATCTTGTTCTATACATGCAAGTCTCAAAAGAGTTCGCACTTACGCCCTCTAGTACAACCTTCAGCGCTCGAGCTCTCTTGTATTTGTCCCTGCCGGCTTCGACGCCAAGTAAGACCTGAATCCCATAGCGGCTAAGTCGTCGGTGTATACGGTGTATACGGTGTCCCGTTTCCCAGAAGAAACGGCATTCCGAAGCGCCGTCTCAAGATGATGGACAGCGGTGCTGTTGCAGTAAGAGAATGAGACGTTTTGACGGCTGTGTGAATGAGGCCTAACACAATGCCAGCAGACGCCGGCGGAAATGCTTGAACATTATTCGATCGTGACAACGTGTCGGGGCACGTCGAGAGTAATCAAAAACAAAATTTCGTTTCTTTCCGGAAGGAAATTGCCATAGTAGCAGACCGTGTGGTAAAATGTTTCAAAAAGAGAGGATCGGGTGCACCCGCGCACTCACGAAAAGAGAGAAGCAATATTAATTAGACCTAACAGCCAAGAAAGCCGAGAAAAGTATAGGGGATGTTATTTGTAGTACTTATGATGTAAATGTGTAGAAAGTAAACTGGACGAAAAGATAACTTGCGGTCGGCAGGGACCGGACCTGCGATCTTCTATTAACGCGTCCGATGCTCTACCACTGAGCTACGGCGGCGGTCATCCTCCGGTACATTTTATGGGGTGTACCAGGTGTCTCAGTGCGCCGTCACGCGCGCCAACTGGCTGACGCGGACCAAGAAAGCACCGCCAACTTATCGGCCTACCGCTGCAACGGAGCCGACGAGTCGCGGCAGCAGCTGATTTCGTTCGCTCAAATTAGGGCTGAGAGCAGCACGTTCGCTGCCGTGCGAATGCGCTAGTCACGTGGTTCTTTGTGTATTTCGCGGGCTTCCTTTGCAGCTTGGAAAAAATGGTATACGTGAGGCTTTCTTTACCGCAAATAATGAAAGGGAGTGACGGAATGAAATGAAAATGAATGGGAAAAGACGCTCTCGTACTTTGCCAGTCGCATTTGCTGCCTAAAGTCGATATTTAGCGATTTAGATCAATATTCCTAATTAAAAAATAATTAATTACAAAACAAAAAAACTGCCTGTAGTGCGCAAGGTGACTGCAGCAATTCGCAACTGATTTCACTCGCCTGCCTCTAATATTGTACGTTTAACCCTTGGCTAAAGATAGCTGAAAAACCCGGTATATGTGAAAAAAAAGTATGAGCCCTTAAAATTTCCCTTCTTCAGTTCAAAAATGGGGAGCTTTCTTTTGCTTCATATTTATTGCATTTTATTTTTGTCTATATACATTTTTCACAATTTATTCACAGTGCATTTACACAAACGGGCAGGCATATCAGAAGCCGATATAATCGTTTTGAAGGAGCTGTTTACGGTTAAAATGGCATGTAGTACCTTCATTTTTGCTGAAACTATGAATGATTTGCAATTCCGAGGCTACAGAAGCTTCACAAAATTGCGTTTTGCGGTGCGAAGAAGCATCGGACTTTGTGCATCGCCGGTGCCCTTCTCTTTTTTGTCACAGACACGAAAGAGAACAACACCAGCACTGGCTATCAACTGAAAGCTTTATTACGTCAGAAATACCATACATATCCAACCACACTACGGGTACTCGCCGCATAGGCGCGCCGTTTCCTGATGCTAACACAGGCAAATCTCACACACCTCACGTTTTACCAAGCAACTCTCCTTAACCCTTTGTATCCCATGGCCAATCCAGCTGCACAAGTAAATATTTTTTGCGTATATGCAATTACAATACATACGAAAGTGGGAATAAACCAAAACATGGGAAGTTTTAGCTTTAGTTCTACAAGAAAACAAGTGCCCACATATGTGGACGCTGGGAACACCAGTCACACTGGGTCCATCATCCTTCTTCATCGTACATGGGAACTTTGCTTGCCGACGGCTCTGTTCCAACGCAATAATCACTATTACCATCACTACTTACCATGATCAACGCCATCATCAGTTCAACGCGTTCATCATCATCATCATCATCATTATTATTATTATTATTATTATTATCATCATCATCATTATCATCATCAACAACATAAAGGGTCACGTGGCCAATGGCTAACGGCTCTGATTCAACGCCTTCATCATCACGATCATTATCACCATTCAAGGCCCATCTGCTTGCCCACCGCTCTACTTCAACGTGTTCGTCATCATCTTTATCGTGGTTGATCATCCTGACCAGTGCGTTCATGGTTACGTTCAAACTGAATGCTTTCATCATCAGCAGTAGCATTTTTCATAAGGCATTTGCTTGTTGATGGCTCTACTTCAACGTGCTAATTACCGGTGCCCTCCAAATCGGATCATTCGCTTCTGCTAGTCAGCTCGAAAATTATGGCATGTATGTGTATGTCTTCATCACTTAATCCACGTCCAGAATAAAGCAAATAAATTCTAAATAACTTCTACAAGGCGTGTTTAGCTATATCACTGATAATGTTTTAGGTAGAGCCGCACGGCAACGAAGCGGGTCTTACTACCATGCGGCGTTCTGTCAGCTTTTTACACGAACTCGGTATGCCTGGTGTCCACAAACGTGGACGCCGCAGCGACAACTCAACTTGCAAAACTTTGGTCGCTCACAGTGCAACAAAAGTCACACAAAGACAAGATAAACCCTTCCTTTTCTCGTATAAATCTCAATAATATAAAAACTCTTACGAATTTAGAGTGAACCTATAAAAATATGTAGGCATACACCTCTACAGGCGACTTGTGAAGAACGCCACTGTTCTGTGCGCACTTACCGCTGTTTGTGCACAGAAGTGGACACATATAGATGTTTTTTATGAAATTCTGAAGTAATGCCAACATTTCAAGTCGATTTTTAAGGCAATGCGTTGGCTATCCTGATCCCACTTCACTGATATGTTTTGTCCACATATGTGGACGCTGGGATACAAAGGGTTAAGGAGTGTCACTGCTTTGCCGGAAATGGCTATTATTCACCGATCATTAGCCCTTTGCTATAAAATCACGCGAAAGGTGTTACATTTATAAATGCTTTCTGGTATGTATATATCAGTAAGCAGGCATGAGGTTGCTGTTGCTTGCACATAGTTGTGAGCCTTTACGAAATCCCTCGATACGTCTGTTACTCCGGACATTAATGTATGTCGATTTGTAGGAACCGCGCAGAGAAATAACTCTAAAAAATACATGTTTTGTTGCATTAATCGAGTCAAGGGCATTGCGATGCCTCCCTAAAGCAAGGCAGTTTAGAGAACATGTATTTCTTGTTTTTTTTTCTTGTTGTTACGAAACCAGGTAATTGCTGAAACAGCGGTCATTAATAATTATTTTTTTGTCGTTAGGGCATCTGAACGACGTCTGTAAATGGTAAGAAGGAGCACGTTATTCTGTGCTGGCGTTTCCCGCTATGTCCCCACTTTGTGACACCAGATGAATGACTTAACAGATATTGGCCGCGAGATCGAGCGGAGTCGCCGCCTGGCGGCTACTGGCTGAAACGCGCCTAGTGTGGATTGCTCCATGCGTCATCTGCTAGCCACGTTGTGTTTGCATGTGCGCGTACGTCATGCAGGTCCTCAAAAGGCGGTTCGTTCCGTTGCGGTAGTGCAACCTTAACCGCACGTACGTATGCCTAACACGATGTAAAGAAGCATTTGACCTTGATCGGCTGTATATGTACTGTAATAAGATCAGTGAGTGCACTTGTCGAGAGTGCGGTGTGTGGTCGTCGTACCCTCCGTTCACGAGATTCATATCAGTAGGTGCCGCTGTGTGGTTCAAGCGCATTGCAACGTGCGCTTGGCTTGGCGTTGTCCTGAAGTTGAGAACTATTAAACCTCATGTGAATAAAGCCTTTTAGCGGCTCGATGGTAAAAAAAAAGGTTCTCATGCACTTGTGCGTTCTGGTGAGGTGTATAACTTCGAGACTGTCGTTTATAGGTTACGCGACGAGCTTTAGTTGTGTACGGTCCTGGTCCTACTACACAAAAATATTTCTGTCAAGTCACGTCTGACACTTCGTATCTTCAACATCATCATCATCATCATCAGCCTGTCTACGCCCACTGCAGGGCAAAGGCCTCTCCCATGTTCCGCCAATCAACCCGGTCCTGTGCTTTCTGCTGCCACGTTATACCTACAAACTTCTTAATTTCATCTACCCACCTAATTTTCTGTCTCCCCCTCACGCGTTTGCCATCTCTTGGAATCTAGTCAGTTACCCTTAATGACCACCGGTTATCCTGCCGACGTGCTACGTGCCCGGCCCTTATCCATTTCTTCTTCCTGATTTCAACTATGATGTCCTATGATGTCCTTCGTACCTTAATTGTCCCCTAAAAAGAACAGAAAATGGAATGTCACGGAAATCGCAAAACTGAGTTGCCTTGCGCAATTTTAACTTTGGCGAAATTTATACGAAAACACCCGTAAACTTAGATAAAGGTACGCATTAAAGAGCCATAATGGTCAAAATTATTCGAAACGGCGTAATTTAAATTTATGCCGTAGTAATTTCACGCGAAGCCACATCTTTTTTTCTTTACATTATCTTGAGCGTTTGTATTGCGTTGTTATAGATTGCCGGAAGGCAGCGGACATTATTGGCGTGAAAAGAACGTACTTTGGTCCCGTGAAATAACCGGGCCTTTGTTCCTTACTGTCGTGCAAGTAATCGATCGAAGAATGTTCCGGGCCGTACAGTAACCTTTATGTACTGCTACTGGAATAAAAACAAGCGTGTGCTTGTTAAACATCTCAGTAGCGCTAAAGCGCTGTCAGCCACGTAACTTCCCTCAGTAAACCTATGAACTGTCCTACATTTCATGGAGAACTGAATAAGAAATGCGGATGACTATTTGAGCACGCAGTGCACAAAGTGCTATTTGAACTCATCGTGCAGGAATAGGGGCTTTCTTTGCGTTGGGGGGTATCCAGACGAACAAGACGTAAATACTTAATTCAGTCGCGCTACAGCAGGGCGTAGTAGGTAGAACACAAGCTAAACATGTACAAATAAAACAACAACAAAACGTCATCCATTGCGAAAACGCCGACTGTTGCCGAATGCGAGCAATCCGTTCGTTGGTGAAATGTGCTTCCCTCACAAGTAATAGTAACATTCGGCGCACTTCGTGCATTAATTCGGGAAATAAGAGCGCACATATTACCAGAAAGCTGCAGTCAACGCAGTTTCTTTGCCGGAAATCGGATCAAATCGCTCACAACGAAGCGCTGTTGTGTGCCTTTGTATACGCGCCGGCAACCGCCTATCCACACTAGCGCGGCGGCGGTGCTGCCACCTGTAGCCCGATCTCGCGACGAATCGAATAGGTACACGCTCTCAGTTAGTTATTAATGTGAGATAATTATTGTAATTTGTCTGCTGGCATGCTTCTTCATGGAGTCGAACACCCGTACACCCTTTCCATTTCTCTGGACTATCATGTTCGTCGTGTGCAGTTTGGTACTGTGCGAACAGACAGAGTGTAAGTGAAAAGCGCAAGCTCCTGATAGGAGTAACGCTCAGCATTCAAGATTTCTACGCGTCAATATAAAAAAATATGGAACGCATCTCTACGAAGCGAATGATGACGAGTGGGCGAAGCTAGGTCCTAAGGTCCATAATGTCTGCGTTGTAGTCGCCGACTAGTATAAAGGGTTTGTGCTTGGAGATTTATATTGTTCTGTCACAGTTATGACTGATATTAGTGTACTGTTCAACCTTTTCTTAGTGTCTCACATATGGTACCCGAACGTCGCCCCATAGAATGTAAATTGAGTGACATAAAGTGACATAAAGAGTCGACGACAAAGCTCGGTCCTAAGGTACATATTGTGTATGTTGAAGTCGCCGACTAGTATAAACGGTTTGTGCGTGTAAGTGTTTTATATTGTTCGGTCGCAATTATAACTGTTGTTCGTCTATTGTGAACCTTTTTTATACACACACACATATGTTTCTACTATTGCAACGCTTTTCTAACAGCCATGACAGCGAACAGTGAGCGTCGACGACAAAGCTAGGTCCTAAGGTCCATGATGTCTACGTTGAAATCGCCGACTAGTATAAAGGGTTTGTGCTTCTAGGTGCTTCATATTGTTGTGTCACAATTATGATTGATGGTAGCCTACCGTTAAACCTTTTTTAGGGGATTTTACACGGTGCTGTGCCATGAGCACGGACACCAAACAATGGAGAAGCCTGGACCCTAAGGTGCTTCGCCCCTAAAAGCAGCCAGGACGCGAGACATCGCCTGTGGAGATATCGTCCATACTGCGGGGACTACGTGATGCCGCTATTGCACCGACGACTAAGTGGCAAGGATCGCTCGCAAAGTGAGCCCATGAGCTCTGGAATAATGAAAGGAGTTGATTCTTGCATTTTAACGTAGCAGTATCCTTTCTCATGCCGTCTGCTGCAGGGTTTAAGGGTCCTTTATTGGTTCCAAACATGAATATAACGATGATCCTTGCTGTATAAGACTGTTTGTGTACGCTGCCGCCTATACCTTAGTAACTTGTGCGGATGTTTTTAAAAAGAACGTCTAGAAAAAGTGGTCGCTATCAGGCTCTTAGAAAGCAGTACAAGTGAAGGAACATGTCATCGACGTAAGCTAAGGATGTCAACAAGGAGTGGGTTGCAAGACTCAGTCCAATTTAGTGCATAGTTTTAAAATGGCAGAATGACAGCTTCAGAAGGGCTGCGCTTGCAAACTCACAATAATGATTTATAAAAATTATGAGTTTAAGCTGGACAAAAGGAGAAACTGGAATATGGAACGTTAGCTCCATAAAGGCCGAGGTCGACCCCTGACAAGTTGTATTCATCATGGTCATGCAGCCACATCCATTACGCTTATAGTATAATGCTGTCACGTGGTAGTGACCTGAAGAAACTCTTTATTGGGTGTACCTTTGCCCAGAATACTAACTCTAAGTAGAAGCAATGAAAATTTACACTGATAGCGGTGATAACCATCGCCGGCGATCGGTCATTTAATCGCCGGCGGAACGCATCGTCCTTTATACATCGGTAATCAAACCTCCCAGCGTTAGAGATGGGGCTCTAGTAAGCTCCCGAACAAACTTGGCTAGTTGCGTCCTGCGCGTAATCTAAACAGAACAATCTGAAATAATCCCGAAGCTTCGCAAACGTTCCTGCGCGGCCTGTGTAGAGCGGCGATAACCGTTTTATTGCGCTAGCGAGTATATGGATACTCTCGGCAGGTTTTTGCCACCGCCGTCGCCGTCAGCGCCGCTGTTGCCGTCATGTTCGATACAAAGTCTAAATCGATAACATGACCCCGCGCATCATATGTTCTACCCGTGAGAAAAAGCGCACGAGCGCTGGCGACGAACGCGGCTGAAACAGAGGTGAAACAAGCCAGCCATCTCCGTCGCACGGAGGGCACATGCGCTAACATCACACCACGTGCCAGGCCTTCCGTCGATTGCTCCTCAAGAAGAGAGGAAACTCTCCAACCGTCTTTCGTCGGGCGAAGGAGCTTAAAGGGACGACGGTGGAGGGCGGGGGAGCTGCGTCGCTCGAACACTGACTGCGAAGTTTGATCATAAGGGCGTGGTCGTGAGCGCTGGCACGCGCCCTTTCTCAGCAGACATCAGAAAACGGCTCGCATACCCTTCTACGGGCTGTGCTAACACCGCTTCTCGCTGAGATGACAGACTGCACGAAAACCGCTTCTCTCCCTGCAGGGGTGTATTTCCCTATGCCAGCGTTTAGCAGAGTTACGCGATATCGGATCCCAAACATTTAGCTGCTAGCCTTACTTCACATAACATTACAATTCGCTGCTATCGCATTCATCGCTTCACCCTTGCGGTGTAACTGTGTTTTTTTGTGGGTGAAGCCTGATCACATCAAAATAACGAAATAAGGGGCACGACTGTTTACTGTACGAACGCAAACAATAATACATTATGCAGTGTCCGTGCGTTCTTTTCTTAATGACGTTAAGTACCATCCACTTCTGTACTTATATATTTTCGCAGTGCAATGTTTTATCGAGCCTCTTTTATTTTCTACTATGTGATGTGACGGTGAAGCAGTAGCAAGCCTCTCACCCTCGTGCTGCGCTAATAACAGTAGTAGTAGGTCTTTGAATTTGTGACGCACACACAGTCCGGGTTATTGTCCAGGAACAGAGTAGTTTTCAAAGAAATGCCTGAAACAACAGCTACCTTTTCTTAGTTATTAAAGGCGAAAGTAATCCATGAAATGTACCTCTAACACGGCCTATTGGACAACAGAAATGAGCTATATTCACAAGAAACAAGAACAAACGATATCACAAATTAGGTACATGGAATGTGCTTCTAATTGAGGACATAAAAAAATGCTGAGAGCCGAAGAGATCGCTGAAGCTTGCTGAATTTTTTTTTTCCTTTTGTGGCCTTAGCCAGAACAATTCTTAAATTTCACCCTTTCGAGCTGGTGACACAAATGGGTGGGTATTAGTTGCACGATAAATCGCAACATGTCCATAAGTAGGCACGGAAAATAAATAGTAAATAACATTTCTAAGAGCGGAGCTCTTTAAGCTTTTCGTTGCGCCGGCTAGAGCAAATAGTAATTATCATCATCACGAACAGCTGCGCGCTCACTTCATACTTTTCAACATCTGCTTCTCCCGCAACATTTGAGCCGATTTGTCTTCCTCTTCATCTTCCGCTTCGCACCCAAAACACGTGCGCTGTTTTCTCCGGCGTGGCCCGTAATAACCCTGAGGAGCGAACGAAAACAGTGAGAGAGAGAGAAAGAAAGAAAGAAAGAGACAGAAACACAGAGACAGAAAGGAAGGTATAAAGAGAGATAAAATCATGGCGAAAAGAATTTCTGATGAGGCGGCGGGATTCGAACCCGCGTACCCACGATCCGAAGGCGAGCGTCCTAACCACTCGGCTATGGAGGCACTTTTTTTTCTTGCATGGCATTTATTAAAATGAGCATTACAATGCACATCAAAGGGCAGAAATAAAGTGAAACAAAAGTGCAATCACATAGCGACAATAAGCGCTCAGGCGTTACTAAGGAAACACTCGACGGCTGACAAAGTGCAGTACAAAAGCGAGAGCTCACATCGTGTTATACAGGAAAGGTGGTGAGGTCGAGTACCTCTCCAAGATGGGGTACCAGTCAGGTGTAAGGTATAGTTCGTCATAAATGTCCGGTAGGTGAATAGCCATTCGAATAAAGTGCATGCTTGAAGAAATTGTGGGCTCTGCGTTACGGTGTTGCATACGTGTGTTCCATAAGCTCTGCACACCAATGAGGAAAAACATATCATACGGCACTTCATCAAGCGACGTTGGGAAAAGATAACGTAGTGTGAAAATGAATGATATAACTTTTCATCAGAGCTCGCTGAAGGACATCCCAAAACAGAATAGCGTCTTTGTAGCTAACAAAGCAACGTTGTATTGTCTCCGGCATATCACATAGACGGCAGTTAACGGAAGAAACGAGAATACCTATTCTTTTTGACCATGTTTTTACCGGCATTGTTCCAGAATGGAGTGTACAGAAGCATGTTTTTGAATTAGGAGGGACGTACATTTTGCGCACACTCGTTTCAGCACATCGTGGCCAGGAAGATCGGAGTACAGTGAACGGTAAAACGGAGGCGGAAATTGGGCAGGCTAGCAGAGCATAGCACTGACTTGTATAGTATAGTATAGTATAGTATAGTATAGTATAGTATAGTATAGTATAGTATAGTATAGTATAGTATAGTATAGTATAGTATAGTATAGTGTAGCAAGGTGGCGGGATAGGGAAGTGAGGATGAGGAGGAGAGAAAAGAGGAGGGGAGAGAGTAATGTATAGCATAGAGAGAAATAGAGAGAAAGAAAGAGAAAAGACAGAAAGAGAAAATAAGATAGGCACAGATATAAAGAGAGAGAAAGAGACGGAAAGAAAAAGGAAGCGATAAATAGAGAGAGAGAGAAAGAAAGAAGGGTAAGAAAGAGAAATATAGAAAAAGTGAGGAAGACGAAGAAATACATAGAGAGAGAAAGAAAAATGAAAATAATTAGATACGAAAGAGGCATAGAATAAACAGAGAGATGAAAGAAAAGGAACGATAGAAAGGCAGACAGAAATAGAAAAATAAAGAGAAACAAATAAGGCCGCCTAGCTCCGCACTCCCTTCAGGCTTGGCACCACTAGTGCGAAGCATCACGTAATAAATATTCACGTGGCAAGAATCACGTAACATATAGTCACGTGACTAAAATCATGTAACATCCAGTCACGTGACTATACACGTAACACTCACTTGAATGAAACCAAGTAGCACGACATAACTAGCCACGTGATTAGAATAATGTAATATCATGCAACTACTCGCGTGACTAAAAATCACGTAACACCTAGTCACGTGGCTAAAAATCTCGTAATGTATTGTCACGCGACTAAAATCACAATAGCTAGCCACGTGACGTGTCGCCGCCATAAACCACGTAACAGCTAGTCACGTGGCTAAAAGCACAATATCACGTTATGGGTAGTTACGTGACAAGCCTAGCCAAGTCTAGCCAAGTCTAGGCATACTTACTACTACTAGCAAAAACTTTGCCTCTTAGCAAAATCTTCGCAATACTAGCGAAATTTAGCTAGGTCGAACACTAGCTCCGCTGATAGTTCCAGACTTTCGCCCCTAGCGCAAGCTGTGCATTTTGTCTTAAGGATGCGAAACAGCGTGCAATTAGTTGATACATTCTTTTACCAAAAGATGTAGTGTTGCAAATGTTCAATGATTTAGTACCACAATAGAAGAATCAATCAAACCATGACCATAATATGGAAGCAGGCGCTAAACAGCGGCCCTCTCAGCGTCTCAGCAGTGGTCAATGGTCCAAAAGAAAAAGGAGGTTAAAACACATGGGCATTTTGCCGGGTCTTATCAATGTTTTTAGATTCTATCTAAAACGTTACTAGGTATCTAGTAACGTTGGGTCTTATAGCGTAAGTGTCCCTTACAAACAATATAGGGCAAACTGCTACACACTTTGGCCCAGCTATTTATTTATTTATTTATTTATTAAAGATACTTTCAAGGCCCGAAGGCACTACAGAAAGGAGTGGGGAAAACATTTACAAGTGCAGTTAACAAAAAAAAAGAAAAAAAAAAAAAAAGAACGAATGTACAGGGCATCTTGTACGGCGAGCTTGAAATCTTTTTCGTCCATTATGCAGGCGATGGAGGCGGGAAGGCGGTTCCAGGCGGCGCTTGTCCTAGGAACAAACGAGTCATTGCACAGTCTGGTGCGACAGGATGGTAGGCCCACCTTATAGTGATGATCAGTCCTCGGTGATATGAAACGAGGTGGATGAAATAGGGCGTCCTTCAAATAGCTGTTGTAATGATAGATTTTGTGAAAAAGGTTAAGGCGAGACAATCTGCGGCGCAACGAAAGGTCAGGCAAGTTTAGGGTGTTCTTCATGGATGTGACACTGGAATGACGTGAATAATTCGATAAGATGAAACGCGCTGCGCGATTTTGAATGGCTTCGAGAGTTTGAATGAGAATGGCATGAGTTGAGTCCCATATGGCGCATGCGTACTCTAATTTTGATCTTACCAATGTTTTGTACAGTGTTAGCTTGATGGACGATGGGGCAGAGGAAAAATTTCGACGCAGATAACCAAGCATGCGGTTAGCATTGTTACTCACATATTCTACGTGCATATTCCATGAAAGATTAGAAGATATATGAACACCAAGATATTTATAATTTTCAACAGATGGTAATGGAATGTTATTGAGGGAGTATGTACGCGAACAGTGGGTAGTGGTGTGGCGTGAAACTCGCATGCTCTTACATTTAGTAATATTAAGTGTCATGAGCCATTTCTTGCACCATTCATATATTGCATCTAGATCGCGTTGGAGGTTAAGATGATCGGCATGGTAGTAATCTTTTGGTAAACTACGCAGTCATCTGCGAATAGTCGGACTGTTGAGAAAGAAACACAAGAAGGAAGATCATTAATATAAATTAGGAAAAGCAGTGGGCCTAAAACGGACCCTTGTGGTACACCAGAGGTTACAGCGGAATTAGGGGAACAAAAATTGTTAGCTGTCACATACTGGCTACGGTTAGAGAGAAATTCTTTAATCCATGCAAGTACGTTGGGGTCAATATTGAGCTGATTAAGTTTGAAAATTAGTAGTTCATGTGAGACGGTGTCGAATGCTTTAGCGAAATCTAAGTATATGCAGTCAGTATCAAGTTCAAGATCTGCGTTAATAAATAAGTCGTTAGTAAAACACAGCAACTGCGTTTCGCACGAAACTGCTTTACGGAATCCATGCTGATAAATACTAAAGAAGGAATTAGACTC
Organism: Rhipicephalus sanguineus; assembly: GCF_013339695.2. NCBI lineage: Eukaryota > Metazoa > Arthropoda > Arachnida > Ixodida > Ixodidae > Rhipicephalus > Rhipicephalus sanguineus. The sequence goes on along the minus strand of NC_051177.1, from coordinate 153,630,755 downwards.
AAGGAAATCTATAAGGTGCGAGTATATTACATGTTCCAAGATTTTTACTGGGATGGATGTTAATGATATCGGACGGTGGTTATTAGGGGAATGCACATCACCAGATTTATGCACAGGGGCCACCTTCCCAGCCTTCCAGTCAGATGGCAGTGTGGACGTCTGCAATGACTGTTCAAAAAGTTTTGACAATATTAAAGCAGAATAGACTTGTGTACACTTCAACATTTTTGACGAAATACAATCTGGACCAGCCGATGAAGACACTTTCAAATTGGCAATCAGTCTTTCAACACCAACTGCGTCAATGATGATGGGGTCCATTGGCAAGAAATTGGTTCTTGTTAAATGCGGGAATATCGTAGAGGTGCTTTTATGAAAGTGTGCCGCAAATGACTCATTCAGAACATTGCAGCACTCGCTAAGAGCAACTGGGACATTAGACTCGATTAATTGAATTTGTCGCGTTTTCGTTCCGCTGATGATGCTCCAAAACTTACGCGGGTTAAAACGGAGTAGCGAAGGAAGAGTTTTATCAAAAAATTCTTTTTTGGCTTTCGAAAGTGCAGTGCAGAATTCTCTATTAAATATCTGATAGGATGACCAATGGTGACTTCTAGCTGTTAATTTCGCGCGTCTGAATACCCGCTTCTTTTTATTGCGCATGCGTTTTAACGTGTTATTAAACCATGGAGAACGAGGATTTGATGAAACCTTTCTTTTAGGTACAAAGCGATCAATAAGTGAGAGCAATTTGTTCTTTTATTCTAACCAATTCTGCTCAACTGATCGCTGCTCAAAACCAGCAAAAAAGAAGTCAACAAAAAATTGTAATTCTCTGTTCATTTCATCAAAGTCCGCCTTGCTATAGTCTTGGATAACCTTTCTTTTTTTCTTGACGGAAACCCGTGCTTTTAAAGTGAATTGGATTATACAGTGGTCGCTAATGCCCGGTAGATGGGTTAAAGGCGAAGCTAGGTCAGGTGTAGTGGTAAGTATTAGGTCTAATATGTTAGCGGAAGTGGGAGTAATGCGAGTGGGAAAGTCAACGAGCTGGGTCAAGTTGAAGTCGTGACAAAAAGTGAAAAATTCCTTGCTCTCAGCTGAGCTATGCTTTAAAGTAACTGAGTCTCTTTCCCACATGATATCAGGAAAGTTGAAGTCGCCAAGGATGAACAAGGGTGATTTTGGATATCTGACGAACAGCTGATTGATAACATCGTGCAGGTCATTACAGAAGGATGATGATGCAGTTGGTGACCGGTAGCAAACACAAAATATTATTTCACGAGAATCAATGAGCACGCGCACACACACCAGCTCAAGTGAAGATAGAACAGGAATAACATAAGAAGCAAGGTTATCGGCGATCGCGAGCAAGACACCACCACCAGACCGGCAATCACGGTCACATCGGTAAAACTTGTAGCACTTCTCGCAATCCAAGATTTCTTCATTTTTAACTTTTGCGGAAAGCCAAGTCTCCGTCAGGCCAACAATATCAGCGGAGCAGGAATCAATAGCAGAAGACAGTTCAACGCGTTTATTCAGCACGCTCCGCACATTAGAAAAGAAAACAGAGGCGTTTCCTGCGCAGGAATGAGACGGGCGTAGCTATGTTGTGCTTGTATTAACAGCACGTGCAGATACAGTGGCTGCATTGTCCTGTTTATCCAGGGCTCGTGGTGACTGGATTTCGCTAACGCTGTCAGTTCCTGCGCAGTAAACGTACATTTTTTTATTCGTGATAAGCTTGTTAACGCGTAGCAAGTACGGTTGCCCAGTTGCCTTCGCAAATTCTGTTAGTTTCCTGCTTGAGTTTCTTGTACTTCTACAAAAGTCTTCGCTAGCTGATATACCAGTTCCTTTGAACTTATGTTTCTGTGCCAAGATAGAATCTCTAGCCTTAGAAGACGAAAATTTGATGATAATTGGTCGAGCCTTTTTATCGGCGTAAGATCCTAACCTGTGCGCTCGGGAAACTTCTGAGTCAGAAATATGCATGTTAAGGTGACGAGACAATACGTCACGAACAAGGCCTTCGGACTGAGCCCACGTTTCAGTAGGGCTGTCCTGTATACCAAAGAACAATAGGTTCTCTCGTCTGGACCTGTGTTCAAAATCATCCAGCCGGGCATTGAGCGCCTGGCCTTGCATCCTGACAGTTTCAGTGATTAGACGTGGTATATCATTTACTGCTGCAGAACCGTCAAATGATTCAACGAAAGCTTCAACCGCTGATAATCTTTCTGTTAGATGAGCGACAGTCTGTGCTAATGCCTCCTGTTTTGTCTTTAGGTCGGCAAGAACTTCCATTAGCTCACCATGACGGTGATCACCTTTTTCAGACAGCTTAGCGATGGCGTCTAGTATTTCTTTGTTAGTATTTGCAGGGCCAGGGTTGACCTCAACGTCTCCGCAACACAGTAACAGCTTTGTGACAAGCACACAATCGCATAGGCACTCAAATATGACACTTGGGCACGGTAGGAGCAGCAGACAGACGTTGTTGGTCCGCTTACAGTAGAGAGAAGGAGGTTTACTAACCTGCACAAAAAGCAAAATCGGATGGCTGAGCGACCGCATCGTTGCCGCTCCACCGTGCCCACTGAAGGAACAGAGGAATTCCGTGGTCTTTATATCTTCTAGTGTCGCTGTAGTCGCCCACAGTGTTGTCGACCGGCTGACGATGGAAGTAATGTCGCCGTTGAAACAGGGCTGATGACACAGGTGCGTATCAATGCAGATCGGGACCGTCAGCAACACCGGTGAGGAGCAGTTGGTAACCGCTAGATCCGCACGTTGTAGCCACGTTCCAAATTGGGCGATAAACTGCACAAAAAGCAAAATCGGATGGCTGAGCGACCGCATCGTTGCCGCTCCACCGTGCCCACTGAAGGAACAGAGGAATTCCGTGGTCTTTATATCTTCTAGTGTCGCTGTAGTCGCCCACAGTGTTGTCGACCGGCTGACGATGGAAGTAATGTCGCCGTTGAAACAGGGCTGATGACACAGGTGCGTATCAATGCAGATCGGGGCCGTCAGCAACACCGGTGAGGAGCAGTTGGTAACCGCTAATCCGCACGTTGTAGCCACGTTCCAAATTGGGCGATAAACTGCACAAAAAGCAAAATCGGATGGCTGAGCGACCGCATCGTTGCCGCTCCACCGTGCCCACTGAAGGAACAGAGGAATTTCGTGGTCTTTATATCTTCTAGTGTCGCTGTAGTCGCCCACAGTGTTGTCGACCGGCTGACGATGGAAGTAATGTCGTCGTTGAAACAGGGCTGATGACACAGGTGCGTATCAATGCAGATCGGGGCCGTCAGCAACACCGGTGAGGAGCAGTTGGTAACCGCTAAATCCGCACGTTGTAGCCACGTTCCAAATTGGGCGATAAACTGCACAAAAAGCAAAATCGGATGGCTGAGCGACCGCATCGTTGCCGCTCCACCGTGCCCACTCATCGAGTTCCACTCTATTATTGTATACGCTACCCTCAGTAGTGTGTATCTGCGAAGTACAGCGCCTTTTAAATGCAAAACATTTCTTAGCCAACCTCAGCAATTTGGTCGTTTCTATCTATCTATCTATCTATCTATCTATCTATCTATCTATCTATCTATCTATCTATCTATCTATCTATCTATCTATCTATCTATCTATCTATCTATCTATCTATCTATCTATCTATCTATCTATCTAGCCGCCTACGTCTGGGCGCTCTCCTGGTCGTCTCCATAAGTTGTAATATATCAAAATTGGTATAGCAGGGGACTAGTGTACGAGGAACACGATTCACTGGTCATGATATGAATAACGCAAAAAACATGTCGCGTACGTCATGAAACCCTTTCTCCCAATCACGTGTGGCATATACTCACGTACAAGAGTTCATGTTATGCTATTCTTTTTTTTTCGCTGCATACTTCGTGATATGGAGTAGCCGAGGCAATATGGACCTCAACCTCTCCACAGCAAAACAGTTAGAACAGAACAGAACAGAACAGGTATGTGCCACATGTGATACAGTCTCAACGAACACTATTAATGGCATAACACACACACTGACATGCAAGGAAAGTGATAATATTAATAATAAATCTGGGGTTTTATGTGCCAAAACAACCATATGAGTATGACAGACGCCATAGCGAAAGGCTCCAGAGATTTTGACCGTCTCGTGTTCTTTAACGTGCACCGAGATCGCATAGTACACGCGTATCTAGCATTTTGCCTCCATCGAAATGCGACCGCCGCGGCCGATCAAACCCGCGACCTTCTGGTCAGCAACTGAGCATCGTAACCGCTACACCACCGCGGCCGACGCAAGGAAAGTGAGGGAGCTGAAGACAGAACACCCCTGGAAGACGCTCAACTACCATCCACTCGTCCACGTGGTCCGCAACGTGGACTATGTGGATTACATAAAAACCATGGTGAATGCTTCCCTGCAATTAATCTGCCGAGAGAACCCGGCCTCTCATCATTACCGGTAACTTCAACATTGACTTATAAAGACCCAACATCGCCTGGTCCTTATACTGCGTGAAAGACGGCTTGGATGTGGACAGGGCATCAATAGATCTTGCTACCCCGTCCAGGACAGGAAGCATCATAGATCATTTCATCGTAAGAGGCATCCAGGGTTTCCACCAGCTGCACTAAATCTCACACTTCACCGCACTTCGACCTCTCGTAGCAGCGATCACGAACGGATCCGATAACAAGTCTGGTCCAGCTGCTGGTGCTCACTAATCGCGGTGATGATGACTTTGTTCAGGAACTGCTGAGAACCCCTTCCACACATACACACAAGTTCGTGAAACGTGCGTGCGTTCTCCCTCATAACGGACATGTATAAGTGAACAACTGTAACGCAACTGCAACAACTGCAACTGTGACTGTAACGTACGTGCAGTGCGCCTGCGCCTGCCACTCGGCTGCGCGCCATATATCTTGGGACACATTCCTTAATGAAGCTTACTTGCGCGTAACGCCTGTCTTGTGCATATGCGTTCCTTCTTTGTCCTGTTCGGATTCGCACTATCCAGTATTGAAGAATATATAAGCACTACATATCAGCTTACCGCATATCGTGTTGGTAACACCCATGTTGCTCTTGGCATCGTTACGCAACTGCAAACAACTCGATATAATACATATGCCACTCTTCAAATATGTGTGTCTGTATACCACTTCCACATTTCTCTAGCGTCATTCCGTAACGTTTCGCTCAATGTGAAACATCACGCCACAGTCACCATCCCGCGCATGCTTCGCATAACATCGATTCCCGTGGTACGTCGGATCTGCCGAATTTTTACACAACGAGCCTTCTGTGCAAGGGCATTCATAAAAATTCATGTATACATACACGTCGCATATATATATATATATATATATATATATATATATATAGATAAATATATATATATATATATATATATATATATATATATATATATATATATATATTATACTATGAAGAACCGCTTTATTCAGTCATGCTCCAGCCGACAACACATTGATGATGATATATACAGATGACGAGCACAAGTGATGATGATATGTGAAAAGGATGAAGAGTCATTCACTTTTCTCCGCTCAGACTAATTCCCTCGCGCGGTGGAAGCGGCCGCCTGAGCGTATAATGAAATTCGTCAGGTATAGGGCTTTAAACGACATCCAAGCACTATCTCTGTCCCACGGCTACGGTGATCAGATGGAGTGCTAAGAGGGCACACTCGGCAATGAACAGGGGATGTCGGTTCGACGACCGCGTGCGGTCAAAACGACTGGTGAACTAGTCGCTTAAGCCGGGAACGCGCAGTGGAGTCCAGATAAGAACTTCATCTCCAAGGGAAAATGTCACAACACGGCGAGACGAGTCGTTGCTTTTAGAGTTTCCTGGGGCAGACCGGCGTTAATAGGGCCAGGTGACGGCAGTGTGCGAGGCGAAACAAAAAATCACAGCATATCCACGGAGTGAATGATGATGAGTGGGCGAAGCTGCGGAGGTTCATCGGTAAACCGTGAATCTTCTGTGAATTCTGCGCAGTACATCATCACCGACGTGAGATCGGGCGCGTTTATAATAAAGGTTCGATGAGTTATGACGACTTGCAGCGCACTTTAATTTACATGTACGCTGTGAATTTTCATTGTTTAGAAAACCATTGCTTAGAAAACATCTGGCGTCTTTCGTTAAGCAGCTGGCGTCTTTTCGTTTTGCTTTAGAAACATCTGGCGTTCTTTCGTTTTGCTTTTAGAAAACATCTGGCGTCTTTTGTTGGTTTATTTCATCAATCAACGGCGTTTTGAACAAAATATTTATTGTTTAATCACGCACAGGAGAAATCTCACCAGGCACTACCTTGGAGGTAAAGAATGGCTGCTAATAGGAATGAGAGACAGAAGAAGTCTGGCTTTTAGCTAACGCTGCGAATTTTTTATTGCTCAACAACGCACAGGAAAAATCTCCCACCGGCACCACCTTGCAGGTCAAAGCGTAAGACTGGTTACATACTACGCTACGAGGGACGAACGGGTGCCGCTATAAGGAGCTTCGCCCCTAAAGTTGTGCAGAGAAAAGAGCTGTTGAGGGTGCAGGTGCCGAAGGGAACGAGACATCCAGAGTGAAACTCGGGGAGCGGCCATGGACGACGAAAAATAGAGAAAAGCCGGTAGTGCGTTGCGTAGCCGTATTGTAAGCGAATGTCGCGAAGGGCAGGATTGCATCCCAGGTCGTGTGGTCGGGGTGGACGTACATTGCGATCATGTCCGAGAGGGTACGATGAAAGCGTTCTGTCAATCCGTTGGTCTGCGGATGGTAACTATAGAAGTTATCTTGTGAATGGTGTAGGACGCACGCAAAACTTGGTCAATAATAGAAAAGAGAAAGACTTTGCCGCGATCGTGAGAAGAACACGTGGGGCTCCATGGCGTAAAAAGATGTTGCGCAGAAAGAAATCGGCAACTTCAGTGGCAGTCGCAGATTCTATAGTGGCTGTTTCCGCGTAGCGGGTCAGATGGTCAACGACCATGGCAATCCAATGATTCCCATTCGACGTTGTAGCAAGAGGGTCGTACAAGTCTATTCGGACGACTTCAAAAGGTAAGGCGGGACAAGGAAGTGGTTGTATTAAGCCAGCAGGAGCAGTCATGGGGCGCTTTCGCCGTTGGCAATGGACACAGGAGGCGACATACTTAGCAACGGCGGAAGACAGGCCAGGCCAGGAGCAGCGACTTTGTATTTTGTCATCAGCTTTAAGATAGCCTGCAAAGAACGTGGCATGACTGCAGAGAATGTGGTATGACTGGTACCCACTTGTTTCCGTCGGCGTAGTAAACATAGCAATACAAAGCATAACCTTTAAGCTTGAATTGTGTAAGTTGTCGACGGAGTCGGGCGTTTGGACGAGGAGAAGAGCCATTGATACCTTCAACGACAGTGCGCCAGTATAGGTCGACACGTTGGTGCGAAATGAGGACGCATGGGGCGCCGGATGATAGCCAACTTAGCGCTGCGATTATAAAGGCGGTGTCGTTTTGGAGCCGCGATGTTGAGTTATCTTCGCTGGCCAGAGCAGCGTCATAGGGCATCAGCGTCTTGGTGCTTTCTTCCAGACCTCTACGCTACATCGAAATCGTACTCCTGCAAGAGAAGCACCAAGCGACGAAGGCGACCCAATAAGTTTTTCAGTGACGAAACCAGCACAGTGTGTTATGGTCGGTAATGACTGTAAAGTGGTGGCCGTGGAGACACGGGCGAAATTTTTGCACTGCCCAAACAAAATCAAGGCACTCCTGCTTGGTGATTGTGCTGTTATTCTATGAAACGGTAAGAGCACGACTAGCGTAAGCAACGATGTGTTCGCGCGAGATGTCACGCTGCAGGAGAACCGCACTTAAACCATGACTGCTAGCGCCAGTGTGAAGGATGGTGGGTGCGTCTGGATCGAAGTGACACAGTACCGGATTGGATGTAAGCGCTTTCTTTAACGCCAGGAAAGATCTCTCGCATTCTTCGGACCAAACGAAGGGCGCGTTGCTCGCGACCAGTTGATGGAGCGGAGACGCAAGTACTGCTAAGTCGCGTATGAAGTGCCGGAAGTAGGAAGGAAACCCAAAAAACTGCACAGGCCTTTTTGACGCTGTGGACGGGGAAAGTTGAGGACGGCGTAAGCTTCTCAGGGTCTGGCCGAATGCCTCCTTTGCTGACTAAATGGCCGAGAACCTTACTTGTCATGCGAAGCTACATTTTCAACAAGAAATTGTTTTATGCCGGGGTCCACCAAGACTTTCATGACGTATTTGCGTCACGGAAATACGTCAGCAAAATGAACGCCATCAGATACAGTCGAGCCCATGACCTCTACGTCCGCGACGATGGCTTGCGGGCGTTTAGCCCACTGAGCTACCGCCACACACATAACGTAGGCTATATGAACGCGCCTTTTATCTTTCACACCTTCCTCTCTCATTCATTGCTCTTCGATGGATGGATGGATGGATGGATGGATGGATGGATGGATGGATGGATGGGATGGATGGATGCTATGAGCGTCCCCTTTATAACTGGGCGGTGACATATGTGCCACCGGGCTCGAAGAAGCATGCGCCGTTGCAGCGACCGTCCCATTCAGTGCGTTTCCAATAAAAGCATAATTTCCTCAATTCCTTAACACACCGCGATGTGCTTTAGCCCAAGCCTCGCTCATAGAATCCATCCATGTCAAAAATGGCTCTATGAAGCTCGCCTGACTGTCGCACCGCTTTCCCCGCTCGCCCTGTGAAAATTAACGGCCAGGCTAGAGGGAAGACACGACGCGCGTATTTGTATTGAGCTGTAGGCCGGCTTTTGCGAGGCAGGCGATGGCCTCCTCAAGACGTCGCAGATGTTGCGAGAACGTGGATGAAAACACTTACTTTGTAGTCGAGATAGCACAGACATATTTTCCATTTGAGACCACGCAGTGCGCTGTCTGTCACGCGTCCGACGGTAGCGGGCGCATTACAAAGCCCAAAACGCAACACAATAATCTCGTACAGCCCACCTGGGGTGGAAAAGGCGGTCTTCGCTTTGTCAGACTCCTACATCGGTATTTGCCAGTAGCCTGATCTAAGGTCAAGGGTAGAAAATACTGGGTGCCATGTAAGGAATCCAGTGCGTCGGCGATCTGTGGCAAGGGATAAACATCTTTGCGCGTTAGTTAGTTTGTTTAGTGCACGGTAGTGGACGCAGAGACGAAACTATTCCATCTTTCTTTTGCGCTAGAACAACTGGGATGACCAGAGACTCGAGGAAGGACGTACGATGTCTCGTCGTAGCATGTGTGAGACGTTTTCCTCGATAATCTTGCGCTATGCCAGAGACGCGATATGGGCGCCAGTGAATAATACGGAAGCCGTCAGTTTGAATGCAGTTAGTAGCGGCGGTAGTCATGCTGAGGACCGGCGAATTCTTGTCAAACAAAGAACTGTGCCGGATCAATAGGGCGAGCAAATCTTGACTCAGTGCAGGTGTTATATCAGGGCTTATGGTTGCCGACCAAGGAGTGGAATAGGCATTTAATGGCGGGGACGTTGACTCTGGTAGTTATTGGCTCCGAAGGACACCCATTGCAACGGGATGAGTGTCGTCCGCGCAAGTGCCTTTTGATGCAAGGGCAGCAGTAAAGATCCGGGGTTCGATTTAAGCGGTAAGGAAGGCAGAGTCGTCTGAGAAGCAAATAAGCCTGGAATATCTCAATGCCTCGAGACAGGGTATGGCCGTAAGGAAGAATGAGGACGTCGCCGTCCGCAATGTCCTTGGAATTAACGCTTGTAATGTCTTCTATAGATAGCCAAAGAACATAATCTGAGGTGGTGACAAACGAATGCGCCCTTGGTGTTTAGGCGACAAAGAGTCAGTGGCATTCAGATGTTTGAGGCGCTGATCACAAGACACGGAAGCGGACGCAGAAGATAAGAATCCTGCCCCAAAATGAGTTCGTGGGTGCCCTCACGAAATACCGCAAACACAATGTGATGACGAATGCCATCTATACAGACACGAACCGTACACTGTGCCAATGGACGAATGATAAAGTTGGTCGCTGCACGGACAGGTGGGCCGCAGTAAAGCGCGGTCACTTTTCGAAGGCGGGTACAAAAATCAGCACGATTAATCGAAACGGCAGCGCCAGTGTCCACGAGAGCCTAAACGCGTACACCTTCTACAAACACTATTGACGAGTTCGATGGTGGCTCTGGAGGAATTGTTGGCTGTCCGATGGATGCAGTTTCCCCTCATAAAACTGTATCGGGGAGTTTTCCCAGTGGGCGTTCGTGACATGGGAGGCGGGTCGCAGAGACGACACTGAATGCCGACGTGGAGAAGGTGTCCTACGGCGAGACTTACGTGAATTCACAGGCATATCAGTACGGTAGGGAGGAGAAGGTGAAAGATGGTAGGAAGAGCGGTAGGTCGTCCGCTGGTAGCTCGTGGTCGGACGGATGCCTGGGCGTTCGTCGGGAACGTAGTCGCGTTGCTCGTCCTGTTGGTGCATTCGACAAAAGCGGGAAATGTGTCCTAGATAGCCACAGTAGCAACATATGCGTCTAGGAAGGCGCGGAGCGGTGTAGTAAGGCTGCGCAGGCGCCAGCGAGGAAAACAAAGCCACAGGCGCATGCTCTCCCAGTGTAGGCACAGGGACGGTGGCGGCAGCAGGGAGCGCCGCAACATCAGCGTACGTTGGCGCCTGGCTAGCGCAGGGGCCATCGGAGCACGTCAGACGCGCAGCGGCGGTGATCTTTTGCCAAATGATGTCTCGCAAGCCGGTTTGTACAGAAGATAGACTTGTTTCCAGAGCGCACGAAGAGCAGCGCCCGTGGAGCTCTTCACAAATGATGTCACTAATCACCGTACGCAAGACGAGGGTCGCAGGAAGATGAATCTCGGCGGCATCGTAGCATAGGAGAAGAGTCTCTTGCTCCTGAAGTCACTAGCAAATGGTGAATGTATCCCGAGTGGTGACAGGATTTTGCGTAGCGATTGCGTTAAAGGCGACGGTGTTTATGCTTTTAATAATGTGGCGTATTTGGTCGGTTCGGGACATCGTGGCGTTTACACGCTTGCACAATGCAAGAAAATACTCAGTGTACGAGATGTACGACTCACCGGGTAGCTGAATGCGTCGCTCGTTGCGTGAAAAATTGCTGAGATTGTCAGTGAAGAAAGACACAGCCGACTAGACCCAGCCGGACTTCCTCAACCGATCGAGCCACCTCGCCGACGGTTCAAGCAAATCGGGATGGACTTACTTTGGCCGCTCCCGACGTCAAACGCCGGAAACAAATGGATCGCCGTAGCTACCAACCACCTAACTGGTTACGCAAGACAGGCCCTGCCTAAACGCCATGTTCCCAGTAGCGAAGTTCTTTGTTGAAAACATCATCTTGCGTCATGGCGCCCCGGAGGTCCCAATCGACAAAAGGTATGGCGTTTACTGAGGACCTAACTCAGGCAGTATTGACATACACCCAAACAAGCCACCGCCGGACCACAGCGTACCACCCAAAGACCAATGGCCTCACCGAGCGGCTAAGCAAGACCATCGCCAACATGCTGGCCATATACGTCGACGTCGAACACAAGACGTGGGATGACATCCTTCCATACGTAACCTTCCCATACAATGCGGCCATGCAAGAAACGACGCACAAGACGGCGTACAAGCTGGCCTGCAGAATGAGCCCGGCAACGACGCTCGACGCCATGTCACCCAACGTTTCCGACGAAGAAAACTTCGACGTCTGCCTTGAGCACACCGAAGATACCCGAGAACTCGCCCGTCTGCGCATCCAGAGCCAGCAATGATGGACAGCCAACGTTATAACCTTCGCCGATGCCACTGAGAATACCAGCCTGGCGATCGTGTCAGCTTCTTGATAGGGTCGCAGGCTGGTACACAGTCGCTAGGCTGGTTCTTGACACGGTCGCTTTAATACGCTGACGTGGACTTAGCGAGAAGCTTCGTGGACGATACTTCGGACCGTACAGGGCACTACGAGGTTGTCCCCGACGGCTTGACGAATTCCCAGCGGCGCCGGGTAACCCCGAGGCCGTGCATGTGGTTGCGCCTGAAGCCTTTCTTTGCGCGTTAAGGAAGCTGTGGGCTCCGTTTTTTGCTTGCTTTATTATTTTTCATTTGTACGGGATGCATGTTTTTAATTTTATGTTCTGCTTTAGGCATCGGTGCGATGCTTTTCCAGATGAGTGCATTGCTACGCATGTCTTTGTTGTGTATTTGGGCTACTCGCAAAGACTGTGCAACGCTCCGTGCAGGACTGCGCCGCGATGTTTCAGAAGCTTCAGGATTGTTTTATATCATTCCGTCAAGCCCGCGCGCAGGACGCAAATTGTCTAGTTTCTTCGAGAGATTACGCAGCCACCCGCGATAACGCACGAATCTTCGATAGGACACCTATCAAAGCCGAGACGCTTTACCGCTTGGAAGTTTATCGACGGCCTACGCCCTGTTCGCCACTATCAGTGTACAGCGTGTATTGCTGTAGCTGGAGTTTTCATTTCCCGGTCACAGGTTTGCCCAAATAAAGAGTTTCATCTTGAACACACCTACTGCTGCCTTCATAACCATCACGACCCCGTGACAGTAGGTCGACGTGTATTGCTTTACTTGGAGTGAAAGTTATGTACATGCATGTTTAATTGTATTGTTTGTTGCTCTATTGTTGCACTCGCATCGAAACCATGTACGTGCATGCCGAATGCGCATAGGAGTAAGAGCCTCTGTCAGGCAATATGTCCTTTAGCTCTTATTCCTCCTTCTGTATCAGAAAGAAATATAATAAACGTCAAACTTCAAAGAAAAGTCACCACTAGATAATAGATAAAACCGAGGAATTTCTAAAAAGTTGTAAACAGATACACCAGCCGCGTTAAAATCAACTGGACCAGAACTACCAATGCTGTCTCTGACTGCGCAAAACGAAGCACATTTTGGTATCAAATAAAAGAGATTCACTAAGTCTGCGGAAATATCTACAGGCTGCGTCCCAAAACATGGCTGTGCAGACAAAAAGATCAATGACATCGCCTGAGTTCGGCATCAAATACGGATCATCCAGTTTGATTAGATACAGCTGCCTCTGAAAGAACTTTATTAGAATTCCTTGGCACGAGCCTTTTTCAGTGACAAGAGCCCTTAACGGCACACTTTCCTTGTGTGCTTTCGCCGTAAATAACAAACTTAAGGTGTTATTTTACAGCGAAAGCTGTTATGAGATCACAACAAGCGCCGAGAGTTCTTGGGCACACACCACGTATAACTTGTAGACGTCACTACCCACGCAACTTATCTGCCCATGGAACTACAACGTATAGCTGAATATCGAGCAGCGAGATCGAGTGGCTGTTTGTTGCATTGTTATTTTTGCCTCGTGTTATTTGTCATTCGCTTTCGAGCGGCTCGTCGTATCTCTGAGGCTGCCTCCGCTCCGCTTTAGGTGGCCTCTCCCTCGGTGACGAGCGGCGCCGTATTTGCGCAGTAACGTTCCTACTGATTGCTTAGGCTATATTTAAAATACACATGACGTGTACATCCATTAATGCCGATCATTTGTGCATAGTATGGCTCACCTGATATCGTCAATTCAACGCGCAAACTATTCCAAAAGCGAAATATTAAATTGCCTTTATAAAACTTCTTATCAACTAGAAAGCGGGCGGTGGTTATTTAGAGATTTAATATAGAAAATACATAGATCAATCTTTTTTACCATGAAAACGGCGAAAACGTTTTTAGCAGAAAAACTACTGACCATTGCAGGTCTTTCACTCCAAGGTAAGAGCGCCATTTTTTGAAACAGGGGCGAAAAAGCAAAGCACATCATAGGTACAAACATTTGTTCTTTTGGTTTTCTTTGATTTTCAACCCTCTTTCAAAATGTCATGCTGGTTGAATTCATTTTGCAAAACAATCTACGCCGAATTTGAACAGCTTGAGAATAAACCTGCCTGTGTAGGAAAAAGTACTTCTCCCTTGTGAACGTTCTTTCTTCCCGACACTATTTCTGTTTCTAATTCTACGTTTATCGTTGATGCGACCGCTACAGGGTTTCTCGCTTGCTGAATTTGTCAACATCTTATAGATATTCATTATGGGGGCAACTCCGGATGTCAGTGCATATTCCGCATCTTAGGAATTGTGTGTTGCTCTTAGCACTAACTGAATTGGTTGGTTGGTTGGTCGGTCAATCGGTCGGTCGGTCGGTCGGTCGGTTGGTTGGTCCTTAGAGGAATGGCTCAAGCCACTGCTTGGGATCGGCCATGAATCGTATGGCAGTAGGATATGTGAAAACAAGTATAAAAAGAAAATCCTGATGAGATAATTTCTAGGCAAGCGAAAATATTAGTGATGTTTACGGTTTCCTAATATAATGTTAAAAATACTAATATATTTGGGGTTTAACGTCCCAAAACCACGATATGATTATGAGAGACGCCGTAGTGGAGGGCTCCGGAAATTTCGACCACCTGGGGTTCTTTAACGTGCACCTAAATCTAAGTACACGGGCCTCAAACGTTTTCGCCTGCATCGAAAATGCAGCCGCCGCGGCCGGGATCCGATCCCGCGAAGTTCCGGTCAGCAGTCCAGCGCCATAACCACTAGACCATCGTGGCTGGGCTATTGCTAAAAAACGTAGTGACGTAGCTCGGCTATGCCAGGATATACGTAGCGTGAGCTAAGGTTCAGCTGATTATTCTTAGCTCTCCTGGTTGTCTAGGATTAGCTTGATTATCATGCTTACTGCTGCTTCAATGACACACACATGGTGTGCGCATTATGTGACACATGTATGTTTATTTTACGCTCAACGCCATTCCTCTATTGCCACAAAGATGGCTCGCTCGTAGTCAGTGTAGTAACACGCTGCCGTCTGTATGGCCCCAACGCCCGGCGCAGAGCCGGCGTTGGGGCCATACAGAGCCGGCGTTGGGGAGCTGACCGGTCCCAACGCCGGCGCAGCGCCGGCGTTGGGACCAGTCAGAGCCCGGCCCATGGCTGTTAGCCCCTAGAAGTTGGGGTGGCGCCGCCTGGCGGGAGGCGTGGAGGACGTCACGGCAAGGACTCTTCAACGCCCGCCGTGACGCGCCGGCACATCACGCGCTTGCTTCGTGCGCTGTTCCGCTGTTTACGTTCGCTTTTTGCCTGTCTCAAGCTTCAGATAAATGACGAAAGCAACATCGCTAATGTTTTCTGGTAAAACGACAAAAAGTTACATGCATTTTTCTTGACAGTCCCCAATGGTGCCCGCGCGCCGTCGTGCACACTTTGGAAGGGGTGATCAGGTTTGTTGTTGTGCGCGCTGCTACTTTGGGGATGGGTTCTGATCCCGACCAAGCAGCCGCACTCTCCGACGGGTGTGAAAAGCAACATTCTCTGCTTAGATATAGGAGCACGTTAAAGAATTCCAGGCGGTCAATATTAACTCTGCAGCGTGTCGCACAATCATGCCGTGGTCTTGACACGGAAGACACCTTATTCCCATTATTAGGATGCGTTGTTCACGGACGCTTCCTTTAAAAATTTTGATGGCTTCGCCTCCACAAGTGTTATTTGCATCTGACGCATCCGCGATCGGCGGCCAGCGTTCTTGCCGGTGTGCCAAGCCCCGCGAACGATTACGAAAGCGCATGCAGTATTGAGCTTCGCAAATATCTTCGAAAGCGCTCGCGCGAGAATACTGCCGCAGTTGTTGTGTTTGTTTTTTCTTGTGTATCAGCTCACTCATCATGTAGTTTAGTTCACGTTTTTCCTCGCAATAATTTCGGGACTTCAATTCCCTTAATAATAAAGTGAGGTTCATTGCGGAAACTGCTTTTGGCTGTCGTTGTGTCTCCATGCAGTACCGTAGCAACGGCGCTGTTACACTTGTATAAGTAGTAGTTTAGATACCCGCTCATAAATTAATTTTTTTTGCATTTGTATACCCCTGAGCATCATCAAGCTTTATGTGGACAGACATGCGAGACCATTAATTGGCCTCTAAGCGAAGGACGTTCAATTATTACGTGGGCCACTTCACTGAGAGTGCCATCAAAACGTTCAAAACACATCATTTCGACTTTCGAGCGTTTGTTTTGCAGACGATTGTTATGAACAGTGTTCTCCACGAGAATTTACATTACCGCTCGTGACCCGGTGGTTTGATCGGACCGCGAGTTCATGCAAGTCAGGGTATACAGCCCATAATCCCTTACGAATGTTGAGAAGAAATGTTTACATAATCCATGTATACTAACACCTCAGAATTTCCAAAACAATTGTGTGCATGTCAGTATTATTGGTTTAATTTCCCGGATGTATTAGTGATTCTTTACGATAGACGATTCATCTATAGTCTTCTGTAGCACAAAGCGCAATTTTGTCAAATCACCTAGAATTTGTAAGTTATGTATGCAAAGGCATACATAACTTGTACGATAAGCCGCGAAGTAGTTAGTGAATTGAAAACGTCCTAATTTAAATTGTAATCTTAGGGATGCGCGTTCTAAACCGTGGAGTCTACGCCAAGTTGTAATGAAGTTATAACCATTAGCGTAAATTTTTTAGCACCGATGTCTTGGAGTACGCGATGAAAACAACGAATGTCTTGCTCTCGTGCATCACCATTTTCACGGTGAAGCTTTCGTTCAGACGGGAATTCGCCCATTATAAGCTATATTATCCAAACTTTCTACAGCTTACTAAACTTTCGCTAGTAGTGTAAACTTCTATCTTCTCCCTTGGGAGACTTGACATCGCAAGAATGAGCAGTAATCACCACCGTATCGCGAAAGAGCGGGTACGCGGCGGGCGCAGAAAAGGGCGATCCTCGGCCGCGGAGCAAGCGAGTCCTTGCCGTGACGTCACAGCGCCGCGACTGCCGCGCCGCCAGTGTTCGTTCTTGGGGCTAATGAGGGTCACTCCTCTAGAATGTGCAGATCGCCGAGGCGCGCGCGGCGTCCACGGCTCCGGTGCGCCAGCTGTGACCGTATGACGTCACTGCTCCTCGCGCATGCGCAGCACGGCTCTTGTACGTGCACGCGAAACCGCCCCGGCTCGGCCACTGTAGCTAACGCTACAAAAAGAGACGCGAATATACAATCGCATGGCTGCCGTTTCTTTTCTGTCGCATGTGCTCATAACTCACTGCGTCTCGTTCTCTAGGCTGGGCATTGCTGTCTGAATGCGTTGACGCACCCAAATGACAGAGCGCAGAAGTACAGCAGCATGTACAAAAACATATAGCTCTAGTATTTGGTCACCAGTTAGAAGGATTCACTTGTCGAAATGCTCAAAACGGTAGTTGCAGCGACTAATACTCCAGAAATTATCACTGCTAATTTGATGTACTCCACCAAAACGTCTATACGCGTGTCCGTTTATAGATGCAGATTTTCAGGTCTCTGGAACTTGTGCGACCGCTTAAGACATGAAACGTTTTCCTTAGTGCCTCTCAAGGAATACATATTGTCACGTGGTCGTGACGTCGACGAAGACAGCAGTCGGCGTTTGCAGAATGAAACTGTTTATTTGGCCGAACTTGTGGCCGGGAAAATGAGAACTAGAACTACAGCAATACACGCTGTACAATGATAGCGGCGAACAGGGTGTCGTCCGTCGATCAACTGACAAGCAGTCAAGCGCATCGGCTTTTATACAGGCGCTATCGAACTTTCCAGCGATATCGCTGGTGGCGGCGTTATCTCTCGACAAAGCTGGAACATTCTCGTGCAGCGCGCAATTTTAACAGATTGTTCCAAAACAATCGCGAAACTTCCTACACATCACGGCGAGGCCTGCGCAGCGCGTTGCCCACAGTCTTTGTGGGTGAAGCTTACACTCATGAAATATAAGACTCGCGGCAATGCCCCCCTCTCAAAAAGCATCGTCCCGATGCTTAAAAACAGAACATGAATACATGCATTACTAAAGAAACTTAATAAAGAAAGCAAACATTAGAGTCCTCAGGTGCGCTAACGAGCATAGTACTGTTTAAGGCGCACCACATGCATGACCTCGGGTCGAGCTCAGCGCCTCTGGGAGTTCGTGATGCCGTCGGGGACAACCTCGTAGTCGAGTGCGCCGAGACGTCGAAGTACCCTGTACGGTCCGAAGTATCGTCGAAGAAGCTTCTCGCTCAGACCGCGTCGTCGTACTGGCGTCCAGACCCAGACACGGTCGCCGGGCTGGTACTCGACGAAGCGTCATCGAAGATTGTAGCGACGGCTGTCGGTGTGCTGCTGGGTCTTGATGCGCAGGCGGGCCAGCTGTCGAGCTTCTTCGGCACGTTGTAAGTAAGCGGCGGCGTCGACATTTTCTTCGTCGGTGACGTTGGGTAACATGGCGTCGAGCGTCGTCGCCGGGCTCCTTCCGTAGACCAACTTGTACGGCGTCATCTGCGTCGTTTCTTGGACGGCCGTGTTGTAAGCGAAGGTCACGTACGGAAGGACGGCGTCCCACGTCTTGTGCTCAACGTCGACGTACATGGCAAGCATGTCGGCGATGGTCTTATTTAGACGCTCGGTGAGGCCATTGGTCTGCGGGTGGTAGGCGGTGGTGCGGCGGTGGCTCGTCTCGCTGTACTTCAAGATCGCCTGAGTTAGGTCCGCAGTAAAGGCGGTACCTCTGTCTGTGATAAGGACCTCTGGGGCGCCATGACGCAAGACGATGTTCTCCACGAAGAACTTGGCTACCTCGGAGGCACTGCCTTTGGGCAAGGCCTTTGTCTCGGCGTAGCGGGTGAGGTAGTCAGTCGCTACGACAATCCACTTGTTGCCGGAAATCGACGTCGGGAACGGCCCCAGTAGGTCCGTCCCGATTTGCTGGAACGGCCGGTGCGGTGGTTCGATTGGCTGCAGAAGCCCCACTGGCTTAGTCGGCGGTGTCTTCCGTCGCTGGCAATCTCGGCAAGTCTTGACGTAGTGGGCGACGTCGGCAGCAAGGCGTGGCCAGTAGTATTTTTCCTGTATTCTGGCGAGCGTGCGGGAAACACCGAGGTGTCCAGCCGTCGGGTCGTAGTGTAGGGCCTGGAGGACTTCTGGTCGCAATGATGAGGGCACGACAAGAAGGTAGTCCGTTCGCAATGGCGAGAAGTTATTTTTCAGGAGAACGCCGTTCCGTAAGAAAAACGACGGCAGTCCTCGCTTGAATATCCTCGGAACAACGGCGGTCTTGCACCCGAGGTACTCAATAAGGCCCCCCAGTTCCGCGTCGGCCCGCTGCCTTTCGGCGAAGTCGTCGGCACTTATACATCCGAGGAAGCAGTCATCGTCGTCGTCTTGCGGCGGCGCGTCGGCGGGGGCACGAGACAGGCAGTCGGCATCAGAGTGTTTTCGTCCGGACTTGTACACGACGGTAATGTCGAATTCTTGAAGCCTCAGACTCCATCGCGCGAGACGACCTGAAGGGTCCTTCAAGTTAGCTAGCCAACATAAGGCGTGATGGTCACTGACAACTTGAAGGGCCTGCCATAGAGGTAGGGGCGAAACTTTGATGTAGCCCAGAGATTGGCAAGGCATTCCTTTTCTGTTGTGGAATAGTTTGCTTCTGCCTTGGATAGTGACCGGCTAGCATAACTGATAACCCTTTCAAGCCCGTCAGTCTTTTGTACAAGGACGGCACCGAGTCCTACGCTGCTTGCGTCGGTGTGTATTTCCGTATCGCGCAATCGTCGAAATGCGCAAGTATGGGTGGCGTCTGCAGGCGTCGTTTAAGTTCTTGAAAGGCTTGCATTTGCACCGTTTCCCACCTGAATTCCACGTTATTTTTCGTGAGAAGCGTCAGTGGTTCGGCGATACGTGAAAAGTTTTTGACGAAGCGTCTGTAATAGGCGCATAAGCCGAGAAATCGGCGCACGGCCTTCTCGTCGGTGGGTGGCGCGAAGTCGGCGATGGCAGTTGTTTTCCGCGGGTCTGGGCGCACTCCAGACTTGCTGATCACATGACCCAGAAACAAGAGCTCTTCGTACGCAAATCGGCACATTTCTGGCTTCAGGGTCAGTCCAGAGGCCTTGACTGCTTGAAGTACTGCCTCAAGCCGCCGGAGATGCTCGTCGAAGGTCCGAGGAAAACACGACGACGTCGTCCAAATACACAAGGCACGTCTGCCACTTCAATCCGGCCAGTACGGTGTCCATGACACGCTGGAACGTCGCAGGTGCCGAGCAAAGACCGAAAGGCATGACCTTGAACTCAAAGAGGCCGTCGGGTGTTATAAAGGCAGTCTGTTCTCGGTCTCTCTCGTCGACTTCGATTTGCCAGTAGCCGGTCTTGAGGTCCATCGACGAAAAGTACGTCGCGTCGTGAAGTCGATCCAGGGTGTCGTCTATTCGTGGGAGGGGGTACACGTCCTTCTTCGTGATTTTGTTCAGGCGCCGATAATCAACGCAGAAGCGCAGTGTCCCGTCCTTCTTCTTCACTAACACCACGGGTGACGCCCACGGACTCTTGGACGGCTGGATGATGTTGTCGCGTAGCATCTCGTCGACTTGTTTCTTTATAGCGTCGCGCTCTCGAGTCGAAACTCTGTAGGGGCTCTGAAGGAGGGGCCTCGCACTCTCCTCTGTTATAATTCGGTGTTTCGCCACCGGACTGTCGAATTCGTGATGACGACGAGAAGCAGTCCTTGTATTGCAGGAGCAGGGTTTTCAGCTGGTCTTGCTTGACCTCGGGAGGCTCCGGTTGACGTTGAAATCTGGTTCGGGACCTCGATTCGTTGAAGCAGGTTCGGCAGCATCGAAGAGGGCGAAAGCATTGCTGGCGGCCATACATTCGTCGATGTAGGCGACCGTCGTACCAATGCTGAGGTGCCTATATTCGTGGCTGAAATTTGTCAGCACTACCTTTGCTTTACCGTCACGCAGTTCGGCTATACCTCTTACGACGCAAATTTGACGATTCAAGAGTAGTTGCTGATCGCCCTCGATGACGCCTTCAATGTTCGCAGGTTTTTCGGTGCCAACGGAAATAATGACGCTGGAGCGCGGCGGGACGGACACCTGCTCTTCTGTCACGTTCAATGCATGGTTCCCTGGCGTCGCGTAGGGCGGGAGCGCTTTGTCTGAGGTTAGCGTTATCGACTCAGACCTCAGGTCGATGACGGCGCCTTGGTCACTTAGGAAGTCCGTTCCAATTATCACATCCCTAGAGCAATTTTGTAGAATTACAAAGCTCGCAGGATAAGTCCGGTTATTGATAGTGACCCTCGCCGTGCAGACACCAATCGGCGTTATCAGATGGCCTCCAGCGGTCCGGATCTCGGGGCCTTCCCAAGCAGTCCTAACTTTTTTCAACTGTGCTGCGAACGGCCACTGATGACATGAATAGTCGGCTCCAGTGTCGACGAGAGGCGGTGACGTTGTGGCCGTCGGTCAGAACGTCGAGGTCGCTAAGCCCGCCGTCTTGCGTTGCGGTTACGTCGCGGCGTCGGGTCACGGCTACGTCGGTTTGCACCGCTGATTCCGCGTTGCGTCGTCAGGTCTGCTTCCGGTCGCAAAGTATCGTCTCCAGGACGTCGTTCGGCGGGTGGCGGGGGCTCGGAATTCGTCGCGGCGGCGTCCGTCGACGGCGGATGATCTTCAGCATTTCGTCGTTCAGCAACCGCACCTCCATCGGTTGCTGCCCTTAGTTTTCCGGATACGGGCTAGGCGACCGGCCCCGGTTTGGGCCAGTGTACGCCGGCGGTGCGGTGACATGTAGCGGCCGGGCGACGGCGAGCGGGAAGGTTGTCGTTCTTGCCACTGTGTTCCGGTGAGGTAGTCGTTGATGTCGCGCGGCCGTTCGCCTGGCTGCGTGCGCGGAGCGTTGATAGCGAATCCTGCGTAGCCCCATCTGTCGGTACTGGCAGCGGGCGGTACGTGTGGCCGGCCTCTCCGCAGTGGTAGCAGAGCGGGCGGTTGTCGGGGGCACGCCAGACATCGGTCTTCCTCAGGGTGTTGCACTGGCCGACAGGTGGTCGTTAGGGCGTCGGTGGCGGCGGCTGCGTCTGGCGACGGTACTGCGGCGGTGTGGCGTCTTGGCGGGGGCGTGGAGGAGGGGCATGACGGCGGGCTGCAGCAGCATAGCTAATAGCTTGCGGCTGCGGCTCTGCTAGCTGAGGCGAGCCGAGTGAATGCTGAATCTCCTGGCGCACGACGTCGGCGATGGACTCTACTTGAGGTTGCGACGGAGGTAGAATTTTTCGCAACTCCTCTTGCACGATTGCTCGAATCGTCTCACGCAGGTCGGCGGGTCCTAGGGCTTGAACGTCGGCGTAGGTTGTAGCCAAGAAGCTGCGGTTGTATTGCCGCGTTTGCATCTCAAGCGTTTTCTCGATCGTGGAAGCCTCCGATGCAAATTCAGCGACCGTCTTCGGCGGGTTCCTTATCAATCCAGCGAAGAGTTCCTGTTTTACACCCCGCATGAGGAACTACGCGATGGCGTAGTTGTAGCGATGGCGTAGTGGGTAGAACATCAGCTTCGCATGCAAGAGGTCCGTGGTTCGAATCCCGGTGCCGGACAATTCCCAACCGGATTAAAAAAAAACATCCGCGTGATGATGGAATTGTGTAAAAGGCCTGGGGTGCAGCCTCACTGGCGACCACAGCCAGCAATGCACTCCCTCACCAGAGCAGGATTGGCCACCCTGGTGTAGTACTTGGCCACTACCTCCCACATGAATACACCAATTAACCCTCGGCCCTCAGTCCCCAGCGGGCTGCGAAGCAACTGACCAAGGCGGCGGTCAGACCTGCGACGCAGCAGAGGGTGCTAAGAATCTCTGGGTCCGGACAGGCCGCCATTGGAATCTGAACTTGGTTACATATAACGCTAGAACTTTATCTAGTGAGGCGAGTCTAGCTGTACTATTCGAGGAATTAGAGGGTGTTAAATGGGATGTAATAGGGCTCAGTGAGGTTAGGAGGACCACAGGAGGCTTATACAGTGCTGAAGAACGGACACGTCCTATGCTATCGTGGCTTTGCTGACAGAAGAGAACTAGGAGTGGGGTTCCTTATTCATAAAATATAGCTGGCAATATAGAGGAATATTATAGCATTAATGAGAGGGTTTTATGTATCGTGATTAAGTTTAATAAGAGGTACAGGATGAAGGTGATACAGGCCTACGCGCCTACATCGAGCCATGATGATCAACTGGTTGAACGCTTCTACGAAGACGTAGAATCAGCACTGAGTAGGGTAAAGACACAGTATACTGTACTGATGGGCGACTTTAATGCAAAGTAGGCAAGAAGCAGGCTGGAGATCATGCAGTTGGGGATATGGCATCGGCTCTAGAAATGCCAGAGGGGAGTTACTAGTAGAGTTCGCAGAACGCAATAATTTACGGATCTTGAATACCTTCTACAGAAAACGGACTACTCGTAGTGGACGTGGAGGAGTCCTAATGGCGAAACTAAAAATGAAATAGACTTCATAATGTGCGACCACCCGGGCATTATACAGGATGTGGAAGTAGTTAACAAGGTCCGATGCAGTGACCATAGAATGGAAAGATCTAGAATTCAACTAGATGTGAGGAAGGAACGGCAGAAACGATACGCAAGAAGCCGATTAATAAACTAGCTCTGCGAGGGAAAGTACAGGAATTCAGAGTTTCACTTCAGAATAGGTACGCGGCTTTAACCGAGGAAACCGACCTTAGCGTTGACGCAATGAATGATAGTCTGACTAGTATCATTAAGGAGTGTGCAGTGGAGTCGGGGGTACAGTCGTTAGACAGGACACTGTAAGCTATCCCAAGAGACGAAAAACCTCATTAAGAAACGTCAAGCTATGAAAGCCTCAAATGCAACAGACAAAATAGAGCTGGCGGAGCTTTCGAAGTTGATCAATAGGCGTAAAGTAGCCGACATAAGAAAGTATAATATGGAGAGAATTGAGCATGCTCTAAAGAACGGAAGAAGCCTCAAAGCTACGAAGACAAAACTGTGCATAGGCAAAAATCAGATGTATGCATTAAGGGACAAGGGTGGCAAGGTCACAACCAATATGGATAGAATAGTTGAGGTAGCGGAAGAGTTCTACAGAGATCTGTACAGCAGCCGAGACAGTCAAGATGATAATGTAAGAAGCAGTAATATCCCAGAGGAATCTGACATCCCACCAGTATTACCAGGAGAAGTAAAGAAAGCCCTAAAGGGAATGCAAAGAGGCAAAGCCGCTGGTGAGGATCAGGTAACATCAGACCTGTTGAAAGACGGTGGAGAGATTATGTTAGAGAACTGGCCACCCTGTATACGAAGTGTCTCTCGACAGGGAGGATACCAGAATCTTGGAAGAATGCCAACTTCATCTTGATCCATAAGAAAGGGGACGTCAAGGACCTGAAAATTACAGGCCCATCAGCTTACTGTCCGTTGTCTACAAGCTATTCACCAAAGTATTGCCTAACAGAATTAATACGACATTAGAGTTTAATCAACCAAGGGACCAGGCAGGATTTCGTACAGGCTTTCAACAATAGACCATATTCATACTATCAATCAGGTGATAGAGAAATGCGCGGAATACAACCAACCCCTATACATAGCCTTCATAGATTACGAGAAGGCATTTGATTCGGTGGAGACATCAGCAGTCATGCAAGCACTGCGGAATCAGGGCATCGACGAAGCTATATAAACATAATGGAAGAAATCTACAGCGCATCCACAGCCACTATAGTCCTTCATAAAGAAAGCGACAGAATCCCAATAAAGAAGGGCGTACGACAGGGAGACACGATCTCTCCAATGCATTATTCACCGCGTGTTACAGGAGGTTTTCAGGGCCCTAGATTGGGAAGAATTAGGGATAAGAGTTAATGGAGAGTATCTCAGTAACCTGCGATTCGCTGATGACATTGCATTGATGAGTAACGCGGGAGACGAATTACAGCTCATGATACTGAACTGGATACGGAAAGTAGAAGAGTAGGTCTGAAAATTAATATGCATAAAACTAAAGTAATGTGGAACAATCTTGGCAGAGAACAGCGCTTTGCGATAGGTGGCGAGACGCTGGAAGTTGTAAAGGAGTACGTCTACTTAGGACAGGTAGTAACCGCGGAGCCGAACCATGAGAGTGAAATAACTAGAGAATAAGGATGGGATGGGGCTCATTCGGCAAGCACTATCAAATCATGAATGGTAGTATACCACTATCTCTCAAGAGGAAGGTATATAACAGCTGCATCTTACCGTGTACCTACGGAGCAGAAACCTGGAGATTACAAAGAGGCTGTCAACTTAAATGAGGACGACGCAGCGAGCGATGGAAAGGAAAATGATAGGTGTAACCTTAAAGACAGGAAGAGAGCAGAGTGGGTCAGGGAACAAACGGGGGTTAAGGATATCATAGTTGAAATTAAGAAGAG